>NC_089270.1:29785176-30061048 GCF_963930625.1 Muntiacus reevesi | reverse complement strand
CTGCAATCTAAGGCACTGTTAAGAAATTATCCCCTTGCCTTCTTACACATTTTTTTTTTCTTTTTTTCCACTTAAGCATTTTGGCATTAGAATTTGAAATAACCAAAGAATATTTTTAAACCTACCATTTATTTTATAAAAGTAAGCGTAATTTTATATGAATAAACTTTACTTCGCTTAAGTCTGTTTGGTATCATTTAGAATTTATCCAAGTAAAACTTTATTTGGTTAGGTCCAGGTGTTCTGACACATGGGATAATGGAATAATTATAATTGTCCTAGAAAAAAATCAGCCAGTATTACCAGAAATTCGTCTGGCCCCAGTATCTCAAGACTGTTTATCAGTATCAGAAAGCTATGAAGCCATGGACTCAACCTAAGACAAATGCTATTCCCTATGTGGTGAGTTCTCCCTTTCATTTTTAATTTTAAAAATTGAGTTGTCTTTTGTAGTAAAAATAAGATAGGGAAATGAAATATGTAAATGAAATTCTAAGTTCTAAAGTAAAAGCTAAGACAAAATTAAATAAATGTTCTAGGCTGGAAATTGAATTATAAATCATATAGGATGAATAGAGCTACAATAAGAAATAGTTATCATGATATATTGTACTTGCATTGGATTTAAATTTCATTAAGTATTTGTTTATAATATTTCAGTTGATTCTATAGCATTTCCTGAAGGTGGGTCAGCATAAAGAATATCACTTCCATTTCACAAAAGTATCTGAAATTCCAAAAAGTAGCCTGACCAAACTCTAATTAACATTTCTCCTTTGTTTCATTTTTTAAAAAGTGTGACTGAGGAAATATATTTTGACATAAGGAATAAAGGAGAGAGCAGGAAATTAAACCTAGAGAACCAATAAGTTAACATAAAAGTATAGGATTGGAATCCAGAAGACTTGACATAAATAAACTTTTGATTTGGGGCAAGTCACTTCATTTAAATGGATCTTTTTAATATGATTTACTTTATTGGGTATACATATAGCATTTAAAGATATCTTCCCCATGATTAGAGAAAATAAGAATTTAGTATCTGTAGTTTGAATAAAATGTGTCAAAATTTTTTCTAAATATTTCCACAGAGTTGTAAATATTCTTTTTGTTTGTTATTATAAGCAATTAGCTAAAATATGTTATTTCATTCTCTTTTAAAGAAATACCTTTAAGATTCTTGAATTAACTGCTTCTACCTGGTTATGGTAAGTAACTTCAGGCTTATAATTTAAACAGTAAATGGGATTTTTGTGTGAAGGATGATTAATATTAAGTAATATATATATGTGTTAAATTGCTTCAGTCATGTCTGACTCTGTGCGACCCTATTGACTATAGCCCACCAGGCTCCTCTATCCATGGGATTCTCCAGGCAAAAATACTGGAGTGGGTTGCCATGCCCTCTTCCAAGGGATCTTCCTGATCCAGGGATCGAACCCATGTCTCTTACATCTCCCGCATTGGCAGGCAGGTTCTTACCACTAAAGCCACTTGGGAAGTATATAGCTTCAACTTTAAGTCATACTTGGTTTATGAAATGTTTTAAATTTTGATTATACCTCTTGGACTCACAAATGTAAGTGATCTGTATATTTGCATGCATTTAATAAATATTTTGAAAATAAATTATAGAGAAGGTTCTCTATAGCCGATGATAAATTCAGTCAGAAGCAAGAGCTCTGAGTGGAAATTGTCACAAGCATAATGGTCACAGGGATGTTAACCTGTCACCTTAGAGCTCAGACCCAGAATTTCAGTTTGGTGAAAGGTATACAATATAAAGTTTTCTTACACAGGTTAGTTTAAAGCAAGCATTATTTTCTCTGGAAAAAATCATTTATTTTTTTTAAACACATAAAACCTGCTTCTCCTAGTGATTCTCTTTGACATTTTAAACATTGCCTTAAAACCATGATGAACAGTCAAGGAAACAAGTATACATCAATGTTGCTTTTTCGTGTAGTCACTTTTTCTTTTTTTGATATTGTCCTTGCAGTATATAAGTTATCTCCAATCTCAGCATTCTCTCTCACTCCAGATTTCTTGTTCTTTGTATGAGTCCTGCGATGGGACAAAGTATGTTTCAGAGAAACGAGCAGTAACAGTGGTAGTAATTTATTGAGGCCTTGCAATGCTTGTCACAATACTAAGCCCTTTGCCTATATTAAATTTCATGTTCACAAAAACCTACATAGCCAATATTATTAGCCACGTTGAGATAAGGAAACTGCTGCTGCTAAGTCGCTTCAGTCATGTCCGACTCTGTGTGACCCCATAGACGGCAGCCCACCAGGCTCCCGCATCCCTGGGATTCTCCAGGCAAGAACACTGGAGTGGGTTGCCATTTCCTTCTCCAATGCATGAAAGTGAAAAGTGAAAGTGAAGTCGCTCAGTTTGTCCAGCTCTTAGCGACCCCATGGACTGCAGCCCACCAGGCTCCTCCATTCATGGGATTTTCCAGGCAAGAGTACTGGAGTGGGTTGCCATTGCCTTCTCCTAAGGAAACTGAGCTCCATAGAAATTAAATAACTTGTTCAGGATAATCATGTAAAAGTGGAAAAGCCAAGAATCCAACACAGATTTCCAGCTCTGGGACTCAAACACTCCACTATTGATGCTAAGCTACAACCCAAATCCAACTAGGGGATTTTTTTAGAACACTTTTTTTGGCTTTAGGTTATGTTGTCACAAACTTGATTTGCTTTGTCATATCATTTTTTCTCTCTGAATGATGAAAAGGATTAGGCAACTTTGCAAAATAAATTTCTGTGAAAAAAATAATAACTATTATGAATATGAGCTGAATATTCAGTTGTGTTTAATAAATAGCTTTATTCCCTTTGCTATCATTATTTATATATTTATTCTACATTTTAAAAAATTGATCATGTGTTCCATAATGTAGGAGAAATGAAGGAGACAAAAATAAGGTACCAAACTTATCCTCATTAAGCTCTATTCTATACAAAGTCACAGAAATGCTATACAAGGTGCCAGATGCTAAGTTAGAGACATCAGAAATATGTGGTAGTACAAAAAGATCCAGTGATGCATCAAACATAAGTCCTAAAGTAAGTCTTTTCAGATAATTAGAAATAGGCTAGGCAAAACAATGGCAAAGGGAAAAAAAGGTATCAAACTGATAGAACAATGACAAAAGAAACAGAGAAACCAAAAATGCAAGTCAATTTTAAAGTTAATAATTTTAGCAATTTCTTAACGTATCAGCCCATTGTCATTTTGCATAATGATTTTGTTTTATTAAAATCTAGATTTCAATTAGATTAAAGGGTTTTAGGTGCAGGAAGCAATAACATTTTATGTTTAATAAATTATTTAGAAAATAAGAATAATTAAATGTTCCTTCAAAGTTGCTGAAGTAAATAAAATATTTATACAATATTTATACAAATATTATATAAATAAATATATATATATAATAAATAAAATATTTACTTTATAAATAAATATTAATATTACTTTTATTTGTTGAATAAAGAAAAACTGCCTATTAGTTTTTACTCATACATTAAATTATTTCACAAATAGTTATTAAAATTCTACTATGTGCTAGGTTATCATGTTGAGCACTAGAAAATATTAACTAATAATAGTTACAAATAATAACATTTTGGATACATGTATATTCATGGCTGAAACCTTTGCTGTTCACTTGAAACTACACAACATTGTTAATTAGATATACCCCAATACAAAATAAATTTTAAAGTTTGGGAAAAAATAATAACATTCTGCTAAACTAGTATGGATGATTATGTGTGGGTTCTGTATACAGACATACATTATTTCTTGAATATAGATCGATAGGTAATATAGTATTCTGTTTTCCTTTTCAGGTTGGACTGGAAAATCTATCTTCTACAGTTTCATATCTACCACTTTACTTTATACAACCAGTATGTTTGGAGTGGCCCATCAATAAGACAAATCGCAGAGTATTTCCTGAATTATTTATACTCTCCCTGTTAGTTTATATTGAATATACTGGGTTTATATGGTGGTTTCATACAAACTTAGCTGATGATTATTTAAAATGCTTTCCCTACCCTTTCTGAGTTATAGAAACATTTTTCTTTCCCTCTGAAAATAAAATTTCAAATGCACTCCTTGGTGTGTAATCATCATTTCCATCATTCATACTGGCCCATGAGGCTGTGGATTATAATATTGTTTGTTGTTTAGTTGCTAAGTCATGTCCAACTCTTTGTGACCCCATGACCCACCAGGCTCCTCTGTCCATGGGATTTCCCAGACAAGAATACTGAAGTGGGTAACCATTTCCTTCTCCAGGGCATCTTTCTGACCCAGGGATCAAACCCTGGTCTCCTGAATTGCAGGTAAATTCTTTCCTGCTGAGCCACTGGGGAAGCCTTCATGGATTATAACATAAAGAGTCTTATAAAGAGTCCTAACAATAACTCTGAACCAGCTTGACTACCATCAAAAGAACCATACACTTTCTGAGTAAATCAATCTTACTTCTCATAAATACTACTTATTATATTCTCCAAACACAACTAGGTTTACAGTATTATTTAATCATCATTCTACCTTTTTTTTTTTTACTTTGTGCTCATCGTCTGCACAGCATTAACCCCGAACCTTCACCAGAGGCCCCAGTCCTCCTCTCTCTGGTCACCTTGTCACACTAAAGAAGGGAGTCAGGCATTGGGAACATAAACCTTCCAAAGCCCCCATTAGTGGTATTAACAACTGGAGAAATAGCAAAAACAATTGGGTTCATGCATGGAACATAAGAAAACTCTAGGAGGGTGACATAGCCAGAGAAGACAGAGGGATAAGGAACTTAAAGGAAAGTGAATTAAAGAGGAAAGCTATTTGAGCTTAGAAATTTCTGTGAAACATTTGCTTGTGATGGGAAGACATTGGAGGAGTTTTCACAGGCAAGTGACATTATATGATATTTATCTTTGATGAAAAGATTTGAAAATTGGAAACTTTATCTTTGATTCAGTAGACTACTCCAGTCCTTAAACCTTCTCATTGTACTCCATTCTATTCAAGCCCTCTTAACCTCACTTTTTTTCCTATTCAGGCTGAACACTAAAGGGTTTTTCAGAAGAAGAGTACACATGCCATATATTTTGAAAGAGTGGAAGAGGTAGAAGTTAAGAGAATTTTACTTTGTCTTCATAGAACACTCCATCCCTTAACACTCTGAATATATTCCATTCTATTTCTTATTCACCTCACTTCCTTTCTTACACAGCCCTGACTTCACCCTTGATTTTTTTTAAAGTATCATTTTGATAACTCATGTAACTCTTCTGTCCCTCTGCATCTGGTGCTACTGGGAAGCATCCAACCATGAACTAAATTTCTACTGCCACTTCATGCAAAGCAGCTGAATACAAAAGTAAGTTTGGTTTTTAAACATTTCTAAACATGTTAGTCATGAAAGACTGCTCATCAATCTTTGTTGTCTTGGCGTTAGAGTTAGCTGCCTTCTTCATCTCTCGCTAAACTCCCAATTATCTTACTGAAAAAAAACTACCTTCCTACTTTATTGACAGATATTGAGTTTATCAAGCCTAAACACTATCTACCTCACTAGCATGACACTTCACTAACTTGATCTAAATCTGAACATAACTTTGACTGTCTCCTTCAAATCTCAAAGGCTGTGGTGATCTTTCTCTGGTTCAAAGCTAATAGCTCCTCTGGTGCTTTTTAAAATTTCCTCTGTACTCTATCCTGTTCAGTGCTGTTCACTGGGCAAAGTAATAAAAATGATTATAACATCTGAAACTTATTGAACAGCTATGTGCAGGGCAATTTATATATTTGTCTCAATTATCTTTATAACTATTAAATTACTCATATTATTAATAACTCTTAAGATTATGCCTATGGATGAGGAAATTTTAGCAAAAAAAAAAAAAGAATATGTTGTCTCCAGGGGCAACATTCTATTTGATTCTATTGATATTTATGACCTGGTGATTCTTACAATTGTCTTTATTTAGCTATTTCTTACTGGAAATACTCCATTTCTTTCTCCTAAACAAATATCAATGGTCTCTAGGCCTCTGGCCACAGCCACTTCTTTTCAATTTCAACATATTTTTTCCTAAATCATATTGTCCACTTTAAACATTTTAATTGCCACATACAATTGGCTGATTAAAATCAGCTTCTAATTATTTAGAAAAATTCAGCTCTAAATTACTGTTCTCCAAATTTAGACAGATATACCCAGTTGACTTCTGAAACCCTGTCTATATTTTTTGGCTCTCCAAATTAAAATGTAAGCAATATCAGCAGCAATGTGTAAGCGGACATCAACTCTTCAGTAATTCAGTAATCAAAACATTATCTGGCATTTGAATGAATTCCATATATTCCATATACTCCACACCTAATATTTTATTTGTTTTGTTGCTTTAGTCGCTAAGTTGTGTCTGACTCTTTCTGACCCCATGGACTGTAGCCTGCTAGACTTCTCTATTCATGGGATTTCCCAGGCAAGAATACTGGAGAGGGCTCCCATTTCCTTTTCCAGGGCATCTTCCTGGATCAGAAACCCAACCTGAGTCCCCTGCATTGGCAGGCAGATTCTTTACCAATGAGCAATTAGGGAAGCCTGATGAAAATATTTTATTACCACAAATTAAACTGGAACATAGCATTTATCATAGCTGCTTTTTGCAATCAACAAATAATCTTCAAGGATTTGTCAAACACTATCTAGATGCAAGTTTATATTATTGGTACAGATAGATACCTAAAGAGTCCCTTATAACTGAAAAAGACTTAAAACATATGAAAGCAGGAAAACACATTACAAAACTTTGGAGATGGATTGTATACTTACGGCAGCAATAGTTAGAGGCATATCTTTGGTGAGTGTTTCTCTTGTAAATTAAACATCTTGACATTTCCAAGAGCATAGCAGTCAGTAACAAAATATAAAGTATCCTATTTCCATTATTACAAAATAGCAAGATATGTTCTGCTCTATATGTATTCTGAAGTCACCTACTATTTGTGGATATTAGGTTGTACATAACAGAAGAGTACTCTCATGTTTATTCATGTCTATTCTTTCCACTTGTCAAACATAATCTGCAGATTTCCTAACTTGTTGACTCACAAAGTAATGGACTTAATTATACTAATTTTCAGGGTAACAGTCAGAAATAGAGGGTCAGTGAAGTTTACATGTAGGCTTCTCTGGTGCCTCAGACTGTAAAGAATCCACCTGCAATGTGGGAGATCTGGGTTTGATCCCTGGGTTGGGAAGATCCCCTGAAGGAGAATTCCAACATCTGTATAACTGACTCTGGTCTGATGGCTTCTTTTTTATCTTCATAATTTTTTCTTGACTTTCTGTGTGTCTTGTAACTCTTTATACTGAATGCCAGACATATGCTATAGTTCAGAAGAAGATGAGGAAAATATTTTATGCTTGTATATGAATACTTTTTTTCCTTCTATGAGGCCTTTAGTAGTGGGATTTGTATTAATTGACTCCACAAAGAGAATATTATGCACTTGAAGAAAGGATTCTCTTGCTCTGAATAAACACTGCAGCCACTATTATGATTCAAGAGTGTATCAAGCTAAATCACTTCATGTTGCTCTGATGATGACTTGAGCACTGCCAACCAGTACGATATCTTGTCATTTCTTATCGAGTACTACGTATAACTGGAGATACTGTGGTCAATAATAAATTCACAGGGTGGAGCGGCTCTTCTAAGTTTTAATGATTATAATTATTTTGGTAGGTAATTCATATTTGTAACACTCACATAAACTGTAGAAAATTCTGAACGAGATTGGAATACTAGACCACCTGACCTGCCTCTTGAGAAACCTGTATGCAGGTCAAGAAGCAACAGTGAGAACTGGACATGGAACAACAGACCAGTTCCAAATAGGAAAAGGAGTCTGTCAAGGCTGTATATTGTCACCCTGCTTATTTAACTTATATGCAGAGTACATCATGAGAAATGCTGGGCTGGAGGAAGCATAAGCTGGAATCAAGACTGCTGGGAGAGATATCAATAACTTCAGATACGCAGATAACACCACCCTTATGGCAGAAAGTGAAGAAGAACTAAAGAGTCTCTTGATGAATGTGAAAGAAGAGAGTGAAAAAGTTGGCTTAAAGCTCAACATTCAGAAAACTAAGATCATGGCATCCAGTCCCATAACTTCATGGCAAATAGATGGGGAAACAGTGGAAACAGTGGCTGACTTTATTTTGGGGGGTTCCAAAATCACTGCAGATGGTGATTGCAGCCATGAAATTAAAAGACACTTACTCTTTGGAAAGAAAGTTATGACCAACCTAGACAGCATGTTAAAAAGCAGAGACATCACTTTGTCAACAAAGGTCCATCTAGTCAGGGCTATGGTTTTTCCAGTGGTCATGTATGGATGTGACAGTTGGACAATAAAGAAAGCTGAGCATCGAAGAATTGGTGCTTTTGAACTGTGGTGTTGGAGATGACTCTTGAGAGTCCCTTGGACTGCAAGGAGATTCAACCAGTTCTGGGTGTTCATTGGAAGGACTGATGCTGAAGCTGAAACTCCAATACCTTGGCCACCTGATGTGAAGAGCTGACTCATTTGAAAAGACCTTGATGCTGGGAAAGATTGAGGGCAGGAGGAGAAGGGGACGACAGAGGATGAGATGGTTGGATGGCATCACCGACTCAATGGACATGGGTTTGAGTAGACTATGGCAGTTGGTGGTGGACACGGAGGCCTGGCGTGCTGCAGTCCGTGGGGTCACAAAGAGTTGGACTGGGTGACTAAACTGAACTGAACTGAACATAAGAAGAGAGACCGTACTGTTAATTTTTAAACTAATTTTTCAATTGTATTCCATACTTAAAATGAAATAAAGCATAAGATTCCTTCATTGCAATTACCAATTGATGTCAAAAAATCAGTCAAGTAGTGCATATTTTGTCTTCCCAGGTGGCTCCAGTGGTAAAAAAAAAAAAAAAAAAAAAAAAAACCACCTGCCAATGCAGATTCAATCCCTGGTTCTGGGTTGGGAAGATTCCCTGGAGGAGGGCATGACAACCCACTCCAGTATTCTTGCCTGGAGAATCCCATGGACAGAGGAGCCTGGCGGGCTACAATTCATAGGGTCACACAAAGTCAGACTCGACTGATGTGATTTAGTACACACACACCTAATACATATTTGCAAAGTGCATTTTGGAATTGCATTTAAACTTCCTTATTTTTATGGTTCTGAAATAAGCAAGTAATTTACACTCAAACCAGCCAAATTGATAGGTTTTTATTTTTTTAGTTTTAATGCTGATTTATTTCAAACAAAAGAAGAAACATTAGATTAAGGATTTCTTATAAACACCCCTGGAGGAAAGGGAGTGAGGCACATTGTCCAGATTAAGACTAAGACCTATAGCCATTAGTTTCCATCCTGGAAACATGGTTCCCCACATCCCCATCCCGCCACACACACCCTATTAAGATGCTCACATTTTTTAAGAGTTTTTTTTTTTTTTTTTTAAGATTCTCTAGTGGGTCTCAGATAAATTTTAATAGAGTGTGTTAAAAAAAAATAGAGTGTGTTGCCTGCAAGAGGAAATGGCAACCCACTTCTAGTAATGCCAGGGAAGCCTGGTGGGCTACAGTCCATGGGGTTGCAAAGAATCGGACAGGACTTAGGGACTAAACCACCATCAGTGTCTGAATGCATGGCACATTTATGTTCTTTCCTGGTTTGGAGAGGTTGGTAATACAAGGTGTTATGTAAGTCTAACCACCAAATACTTAAATTCTCACTTCAAGGCTGCATGAGAGGAGACGTATCAAAGAAAAATTTGTCTTCTCTAGGTGTAGACTGGACTTAAGAGTTCACATAAACCTGAGAAGGATGGGTTTCTACTGAGGAATTCTCATGTTCTTCTGAAGGATTGAAAAATGGGGTCAAGTAAGCCATTCTCACTTTAAATCTATTTGAAGAAAAAATAAAATCTGAGGAAAAGAGAGGATAAAAAGCATTACTTGAATGGGTCATAAATGTTCTTTGTTGTTGCTTTTTTTTTTCCTTTATGGAGATTTCTAAAATAATAAATCACAAGTGATACATGGGTAGATAAGTGAATTGAGGCAAAAATCTTGGTGAGATTTTTAAATTCTGATACATCTGGGACTTTTCCATTTCTCAAGTTTTCATTTTAAGGAGTCTAAAATTATAGTTCTATTATCCTTTACTAGCTATCAATTTTTCTGGAAGGAATAAAAATTTTATTTTTACATTCTTTATGAAAAAGAAATATTTATTTCTCTTTAAGAGAATTGTTAATGCATTTAAGCAAATTACTAGTTGTCATATTAAGAAAAAGGTCAAATTTAATTTAAAATATGATACAAACATCTCTGCAAGGTGATCTAACCCATCTATCCTAAAGGAAATCATTGGATTTCCTGAAATATTATCAGTGAAATGATTTCAGTGATAATAGTAATCACTGAATTTTCATTGGAAAGACTGATGCTGAAGCTGAAACTCCAATACTTTGGCCACCTGATGCGAAGAATTGACTCATTAGAAAAGACCCTGATGCTGGGAAAGATTGAAGGCAGGAGAAGGGGATGACAGAGGATGAGATGGTTGGATGGCATCACTGACTTGATGGACATGAGTTTGAGTAAGCTCCAGGAGTTGGAAATGGACAGGGATGCCTGGCGTGCTGCAGTTCATGGGGTCACAAAAAGTTGGACAGCACTGAGCGGCTGAACTGAACTGAACTGATTATAATACAATAATAATTTAAGTTGGTATTATTTAAACAACTTATGTAGAATTTCTTTTAAAAGTACATCAAAAAATGTAAATGTGCATTTCTGACATAATTTATTTTATCTTTATTTATAGATTTTGGCTATAACATATGATCAAATTGATAGGTTACCAAAATAATGGTAAGTTAAGGGAGAGTTTCTTCTAAATTATTTATCATATAATATGTCAGTTATCAAATAATTATTAGACAATATGATAATTATTGATATAGCAAGCTAGACAACTGCCATATAATTTGTCTTTGGAAATTGACTGCAGCCAATAAAATCTTCCCATTTCAAAAACCCAGATAGGGGTACATGGAGTGATTTAGAAATCAACCAATAGTTAACTTTTCGTTGTTAATCTTTAGGACTCTACAATGAGATATTGTTGTTCAGTTGCTAAGTCAAGTCTGACTTTTTTGCAACCCCATAGACTGACCTACCCAGCCCTCGGGATTTCCCAGGCAAGAATCCTGGAGTGGATTGCCATTTCCTTCTCCAGGGTATCTTCCCCAACCCAGAGACTGAACCCACATCTCCTGCATTGGCAGGCTAGTTATTTACCACTGAGCTACTGGGGAAGTCCACAATGAGGTAAAGGCTACTTTAAAAATAATTAGACTATAATGAGGAATAAAATATTGTCTCCTTTAGGTACAAATTAATTACATTTTTTGTTTAGCTAATTAAAAATTTTCATTTTCTTTACATAACAGTAAAATATAACAGAGGGAAATCTAACAATAAAATATAAC
The DNA here is from genome assembly GCF_963930625.1 of Muntiacus reevesi. NCBI lineage: Eukaryota > Metazoa > Chordata > Mammalia > Artiodactyla > Cervidae > Muntiacus > Muntiacus reevesi. Next base: position 30,049,469 of record NC_089270.1, on the reverse strand, counting down.
AGAGGGAAATCTAAATAGTTTGGGGAAGATTGCTTTGATTGGTGAATTTTTTTCTTTTTCTTGTTCATTTATAATATGACCCATATTAAAATGACTTAAGGCAGCTTGCAAAATAGGTAAAACAGGATTTTTTGAAAAGTTAAAAAGATTTTGATGAGGAAAAAATAAGGCTAGGAAAAAAAGATAAAGCCAGACATGAAGTAAGTTCACCCAGATGAGGCACCACAACACCTTATGGAGTTCTAAAAATGGGCAAGACATCTGACTCTGAAATTCCTTGTACACAAAGAACAAAAATAAATGCAAAATCAGGAAATAAGCCATGTCAGTATCAATAGGAGATGAAAACAGTAATACTTCAAGAAATCCTAGTCATTGAAAGACATCCGCCATGAAGATAAATTTGGCTTTGGTGTCATTCACATTAGGTAATGCTGACAATAGATGAACAAGGTGACCAAATTCTCTGAGAAGATTCTTCCAAGTCATACTAATAAAGCCATAGACACTTTTATTATTCTGTAGAAGAAAAATATGAAATATATTGTATGTTTTCTGAAACAATCAATTTATAACATTAATGTTCATAGGGTCAACCAACATGAAGTTTCTCCTTTGGGCCTGCCTCATGTATGTTTCTTTTGCAAGGGTAAGTAAATGGACTTTTAAAATTGTAGCAATGTATAATCATCAAATAGTTGTAGACAGCGATTCTACAATTGTATATTGTAGTTACAGTGTTGATAATGATGCAGAGACATGTTAATGAGTATGCAGTTTATTGTACCAAAATTTTCAAAAGAAAATTTCAGATACCAAAATAACAAAAGTTGTGTAATCTGAAAATGAATAAGCAGCAAGGAAAAGAGGTAAATTCAGAAAGGCAGTAGGTTGGAGGAGAATAAAATTATAGGGAACCAGAATTCCAGGCAGATGATCTTAATAGTTTACATCTTCAAATTATACAAAACTGGATTAGGCTTCCTCTGGAAGTGAAGTCCCATTGCTGGAGGTCTGATGTAGTTGCTGCTTTTCAGTCCCTAAGTCATGTCTGACTCTTTATGACCCCATGGACTACAGCACTCCAGGCTTCTCTGTCTTTCATTACCTCAAAGAGTTTGCTCAAACTCATGTCCATTGAGTTGGTGATGGCATCCAACCATCTCATCCTATGTTACCCCCTTCTCCTCCTGCCTTCAGTCTTTTCCAGCATCAGGGTCTTTTTCAATGAGTTGGTTCTTTGCATCAGATGGCCAAAGTGTCGGAGCTTGTTTTAGCATCAGTTCTTCCAGTAAATATTCAGGGTTAATTTCTTAAGGATTAGCTGGTTGGATCAACTTGCAGTCCAAGAGACTCTCAAGAGTCTTCTCCAACACCACAATTCAATAGTATCAATTCTTCAACTCTCACCCTTCTTTATGGTCCAACTGTCCCATCCATACATGCATACTGGAAAAACCATAGTTTTTACTATATGAACCTTTGTTGGCAAAGTGATGTCTCTGCTTTCTAATATGGTATCTAGGTTGGTCATAGCTTTTCTTCCAAGAAGCAAGCATCTATTAATTTTGTGACTACAGTCACCATCCAGTGATTTTGTAGCCCAAGAAAATAAAGTCTGTCATGGTTACTATTGTTTCCCCACCTATCTGCCATGAACAGACGGGACCAGATGCCATGATCTTAGTTTTTTTTCAATGTTGAGTTTTAAGCCAACTTTTTCTCTCTCCTCTTTTATATTAATCAAGAGGCTCTTTAGTTCCTCTTTGCTTTCTGCTATTATAGTGGCATCATCTGCACATCTGAAGTTGTTGATATTTTTCCCAGCAATCTTGATTCTAGCTTGTGCTTCATCCATCCTGGCATTTCATATGATGTACTCTGCCTAAAGGTAAATAAGTATGGTGACAATATATAGTCTTGATATACTCCTTTTCCGATTTTGAATCAATCTGCTGTTCCATGCCCAGTTCTAACTGTTGCTTCTTGACCTGCATAAAAGTTTCTCAGGAGACAGGTGAGGTGGTCTGGTATTGCCATCTCTTTAAGAATTTTCCACAGTTTGCTCTGATCCACACAGTCAAAAGCTCTAGCATAGTCAACGAAGCAAAAGCAGACATTGTTTTAGAATTGCCTTGCTTTTTCTATGATCCAGAAGATGTTGGCAATTTGATCTCCGGTTCCTGTGCTTTTTCTAAATCCAGTCTGTACATCTAAAAGTTCTTAGTTCACATACTGTTGAAGCTTAGCTTGAAGAATTTTTAGCATTATCTTGCTAGTATGTGAAATAAGCACAATTATATAGTAGTTTGAACATTCTTTGGTATTGCCTTTCTTTTGTATTGGAATGAAAACTGACCTTTTCCAGTCCTGTGGCCACTGCTGAGCCTTTCAAATTTGCTGGAATATTGAGTACAGCACTTTCACAGCATCTTTTAGGACTTGCAATAGCTCAGCTGAAATTCCATCACCTCCTCTACCTTTTTTCTTACTAATTATTCCTAAGGACCCCTTGACTTCACACTTTGGCATGTCTGGCTTTAGGTAAGTGAGCACACCATCATGGTTATCAGGGTCATGAAGACCTTTTTTGTATAGTTTTCTGTGTATTCTTGCCACCTCTTCTTAATCTCTTCAGCTTCTCTTAGGTCCTTGCTGCTTCTGTCCTTCATTGTGCCCATATTTGCATGAAATATTCCCTTGATATCTCCAATTTGCTTGAAGAGATCTCTAGTCTTTCCCATTCTGTTGTTTTCCTGTATTTATTTGAATTTTTCACTTAAGAAGTCTTTCTTATCTCTCCTTTCTTATCTCTTTCTTATCTCATTATCCATAATGAATAACCATAGTAAATTAACTTTTTCCTTTGTTTTAGAAATGATTCCACTTTATTGATGAGGTAAAACTTTTTTTTTCATCTATGTATAAATGTATTTTGGAGGAAGTGGAAACCCACTACAGTATTCTTGCCTAGAGAAATCCATGGACAGAGGAGTCTGATGAGCTATGGTCCATGGGATTGCAAAGAGTTGGACATGACTGAGCGACTAACATGCACATAAATGTATTTGTTTCTACCTTGAAGTATATTTTACATTTTAAAACTCTCTGATTTTTAGTATGAAATTTTGTGACTACTGTTGCTGTTAAAATGTTAATCCTATTAAACTCATATTTGATAGAAAAATGTTTATGAAGTATAAATATATTTGTGCTCAACATATTTACTGTAAGAATTTTCTTTCTTTTCAATGAACAGAAGCATTAAGCAAGTATACACCGTTTATAGTGGATATAAGTTTTGCTATGCCCAGGTTTTCTTCTCACTCTTTGACAAGATTTTATGACAATATTGTACTGAGCTTACTTCAACAAAATAAGTGATGAATCTGAGAAGATTTTGCCTATATGAAAGGATAGCGGAAGAAAGCATGATCTAGGAATTACTAGCAGGAGGAGTATGTCCTAAAGTGTTAGGTGATTTCTGTGCAGCAAATACTCAAATAATCCCTATGTAGCACACCAAGACATTCATCAGTTCACTGCCATTAGAATTTTTTTTTTAGTTCTTTGTCATTTTTGCCTCAATTCTGATGACAGGAGAGTGCTAAGAAAATAATACTTATGTCTACCCACAAGTATGCAGTAGATCAACACAACAATCTGTCAAGGAAAGACCAAGGCACATGATCCAGATGTGTACAGTTTTAGCCAAATACCATTAGACATATGGCAAAGGAATAGAAAATAATTTTAAAATGAGAACAATATGAGATACTACTTTTAATTTCTTACAAGAGTTAAGATTTTAATCGTAAGAATTAGAACTCCCTGATCACAATATGAATCACTGTGTCTGTCTCTGTGAACACTCTGGAATGTCTATTGTTTGTGTATCATGCATTTTACCTGCATGCTCCAGTAGCAAGTATTTTAACTCAGTAATTCAGGAAACTACCCTAAAATTGGAAATAATATTAGGCACAATATTAAATTTTAATGAAAAAACTTCCTACCAGGGAGACAACAACCTTGGCACAAGCAAAGAAACCCTGTCTGTTCTATGCAAGTGGACAGCACAGAGCAGGCATTCATTTGATACTTCTAAAAAGTTCTTGAAAATTCATCAAGAAAGACAAAGTATCCCCAAACCATTGAGGAACAATCTACATTCATTGAGAAGTTATATTGCAAAGTCTTTAGTCCCTGGGGATTATGTGATAAGCCCAAATGATGATATAATATAATATTCACCCATTAAATGTCATCACAGTCATAAGTAATATAGAGACAGGATGGAGGTAATCATTTTTAATTGACTACTTTGCTCTCCTTTAGGATTACAGTGACAACATAGGCAGTCCTTACCCAGTTAACCCATCTGCAAGTATTCCTTACCCAGTTAACCCATTTGCAAGTATTCCTTATCCCATGCCAGACAGTGATTACACTCCTCCTGTCTATCTTACAAAGACTAACTTCCCCAATTACCCTGTGAATCCTGATCCTGATACAGCAGTACCCTCAAATCCCCTGGTTTTCACTGTTCTTGGAGCTCCCCTCTACAGTATTGCTAGTCTTCCCATATCTCCTTTTCCCCATCAACCTCCTCCTACTGGGGTTTTCCGCCTTGTTCCTGCCTCAAGTAGACCTACGGGACCTTTTTACCCACCTAATGAAGCTGCACCTTCTGCAGACAATACATATATAGTTGAGATGCTTGTCCCACCTACTACACTCCCAACTACTCTCCCAGATATCCAACCACTTACTATGACAGAGCCTGATGAAGCTGAGCCTGCAGCAGCTGCCCTTGTTGGCCTAGAACCTCACTCCTCTATTTCTGTTGACCAGGTAAGTGGCCTCAGTCTTAGTCCTGTGATGCATGAGATTTATAGTAGCAGGAAAGAAACAGTCTCTCCATAAACAAACATATATCCCCTGAGATATTTTGAACAGCTTTGTTGAGATAGGATATACAATAAACTACCAATACTAAACGTGTATACTCTGATAAGTTTGGGCATGTATATACACCCATGGTTTGTTGGCATCGCTGACTCAATGAACATGAGCTTGAACAAACTCAGAGAGATAGTAAAGGACAGGGAAAGACTGGCTTGCTGCAGTTCATGCGGTTGCAAAGAGTCTGATACGACTTAGTGACTGAAGAACAGCAATGAAAAAAACACCAAGATAAGGCTATATTCACAATAGCCAGAGGTATCCCACTGGTTATTTTTTCATCATTGTTTGTTTGTTTTAAATATTCACAAACTCTCCTTTTTCCTATTCTTGTTGTACTTTCTGTTGGTACAGATTCATTCGCAATTTCCAGAATGCTATATAAGCAGAATCATACTGTATATACTCTTTTGTGCCTGGTTTCTTTCACTCAGCATAATTATTCTGAGATTTATCCATGTAGTTAGGCATATCAATAGTTCAGTCACTTTTTTTGCAAAGTTGTGTTAGATTATATGGATATATCATAATTTTTACCCATTCATTTGTTGATGAACATTTTACCTTCCAAGCTAATACCATCTGTACCATTTATTTATATCCAGTTACATATTGCATACAGTACTGTCTTAAATTTCTTAGTTCAATATTCAAAAAAACTGATTAGATGGACAGCCTTGCCTTGCTTCTGATATTGAGGGAAAGAATTTATTCTAGGATGTCATTAGGTTGCTATGATTTTCAGCTTTAGTAAACAGGAATGGAGAAACATTTTGATCTAAGGATACTTTTTCCCATTGCAGAGATCAAATCATTCTGAGTACTCAGCCATATGACCTGTGAAAACTAAGCTTTTTCACTCTGACTGTGTGATCAAGGGCTTCCCAGGTGGTTCCAGTGTTAAAGAACCTGCCTGCCAAAGCAGGAGACATAAGAGATGCAGGTTCAATCCCTGGGTCAGGAAGATCCCCTGGAGGAGGGCCTGGCAACCCACTCCAGTATTCTTGCCTGGAGAATCTCATGGACGGTGAGCCTGGCAGGCTACAGTTCATAGGACTGCAAAGAGTCAGACACGACTGAAGTGACTTAGCACCCATATGTGATAAAAATGTTTTTTCCTGCCAGATACTGTGCCATTTTGAGCACTAGGTGTTTTTTCATTTCATCTTTTCAGATGGCTCTTGACCTGACCTGAGGTAGTATCATCGTATCTTAGGACAATCTATTTATTTATTTATATTGACTTATAGTTGATTTACAATATTATATTAGTGTTAGGTATACATCATTGTGATTTGATATTTTTAAAGATTGTATTCCATGTGAAGTTATTACAAAACTTTGATTATTTTGCCCTGTGTGGTACAGTATATTCTTGTTGCTTATCTATTTTATACATAGTAGTTTGTATCTCCTAATCCCATACCCCATCTTGTCCCTCCTACCTTCCTTCTTCCCACCGATAACCACCATTTTGTGCTCCATAATTGTCTTTTTCTGTTTTGTTATATAGAGTATTTTGTTTTAATTTTTAGATTCCACGTATAAGTTGATAACACAGAGACTGTTTTTCTCTGATTTATTTCACTAAGCATAATACTCCTAGGCCCACTCACGTTGTTGCAAATGGCAAAAGTTCATTCTTTGTTATAGCTGATTAACATTTGTATATATTGGTATATATATGGAGGGAATGGCAATCCACTCCAGTATTTTTGACTGGAGAATCCCATGGACAGAAATGCCAACAGGCTACAGTCTGTGGGGTCGCAAAGAGTTGAACATGATTGAGCTACTAATACATATGGGGCTTCTCTGGTGTCTCAGGTGATAAAGAATCTGCCTGCAATGTAGGAGATCCATGTTCAGTCCCTGGAATGGGAAGATCCCCTAGAGAAGGGAATAGTTCTCCACTCCAGTGTTCTTACCTGGAGAATTCCATGGACAAGGAACCTGGTGGGCTACAGCCCATGGCTGACTAATATTCCATTGTACATTTACAATGGAATATTAATATATATATATATTTGTGTGTATATGTGTGTGTGTGTGTATATATATATATATATATATATGTATATATATATGTAAAGTCACAACTTCCTTATTTGTTCATCTATTGATGGACTTGTATCTTGCTTCCATTTCTTGGCTATTGTAAATAACACTGCTATAAGCATAGGATAACCTTTTTAGATCTTTGTATCTATGCTTTTGTCCTCTTTCCTTCAGATTCTCTTTCTTGTGAATTTTAGCTATCTTGGTCTTCCTAGACTCCTAGCTCCAGCTCCCTTCACTAAGGCCTCAAAACAATGCAAGCAGTAAGCTAAGACAATCATAGGGTTCATTTCTGCTGCTTCTTGTTTCTTAGGGGTTGCTGTTCTTCATAAATTGATATTCAGATCTTGAGAAATAGTTGCTTCTCATCTTTTGGTATTTTTTAAATTCATTTCAGACAAGAGGGTATATTCAGTTTCTGTTACTTATTTTAACCAAAACTATAGTCCTCTAAATTTTCTTAAAAACGATGATTTAAAAAAAAAATAGAAGCCCTTTGTCCCTAAGTTTTAGAGCTGTGGCTATTTTAAAAAAGGAAAAGAACGATTCCAAAGTACATGGAAGATACTCTGAAACCTGGGCATAGGCTAAAGACAAATGAGAGCTTAAACTCAACAGTGAATAATTTCTAAAGTGTATTGCCACTAACTGAATACTCCTAGTAGTTGTTTGCTAGAAGGAGGTAAAACTTTGCTTCCTGTACCCTTATTCCTGATAGAGATCAGGATCAAGTTAAATGGTTGCATGGAACTGCTCCCCCGAAGTTTAAAGAGCCATCCTGAGGCTCCAGTGCTCTACATATTAGCATGTTCCTTTAGTATGTGTGACACAAAGTACTCTCCTTCCATCAGTCTATATACATACTTATAGTTCCTGACTTACGTGGAGATAAAGAGATATTTTAGAAAGTATGGGTAAAAAGAAATAAGACTTCAAAGAAATGGGCCTTGAAAACTGCTAAATGTATTAGGTTGTTTCCTATATCCAAAGGAATTTATTAAGGATTTTTATTACATAATTTGACCAGCTCTTTGTTTCCAAAAGCTAAGTCTGATAGCAGTATCAGTTCAGTTCATTTCAGTTCAATCATTCAGTCGTGTCCAACTCTTTGCAATCACACGGACTGCAGCATGCCAGGCCTCCCTGTCCATCACCAACTCTCGAAGTTTACCCAAACTCTTGTCCATTGAGTTGGTGATGCCATCCAACCAACTCATCCTCTGTCATCCCCTTCTCCTCCCACCTTCAATCTTTCCCAGAATCAGGGTCTTTTCAAATAAGTCAGCTGTTCACATCAGGAGGCCAAAGTATTGGAGTTTCAGCTTCAAAAACAGTCCTTCCAATGAATACTCAGGACTGATCTCCTTTAGGATGGACTGGTTGGATCTCCTTGCAGTCCAAAGGACTCTCAAGTGTCTGTTCCAACACCATAGTTTAAAAGCATCAATTCTTCAGTGACTCAGCTTTCTTTATGGTCTTACTCTCACATCCATACATGACTATTGGAAAAATCATACTTCGACTGGATGGACCTTTGTCAGCAAAGTAATGTCTCCACCTTTTAAATACTGTCTAGGTTTGTCATAAATTTTCTTCCAAGGAGCAAGCATCTTTTAACTTCATGGCTGCAATCAACATCTGCAGTGATTTTGGAGCCCAAGAAAATAAATTCTGTCACTCTTTCCATTGTTTCCCATCTATTTGCCATCAAGTGATGGGACTGAATGTCATGATCTTAGTTTTAGAATTTTGAGTTTTAAGCCAGCTTTTTCACTCTCCTTTTTCACTTTCATCAAGAGCTTCCTTAGTTCCTCTTCACTTTCTGCCATAAGGGTGGTGTCATCTGCATATCTGAGGTTATTGATATTTCTCCTGGAAATCTTGATTCCAGCTTGTGCTTCATCCAGCCCAGCATTTTGCATAATGTACTCTGCCTTGACATACTTCTTTCCCAATTTGGAGCCAGTCTGTTGTTCCATGTCCAGTTCTAACTATTGCTTCTTGACTTGCATACAGATTTCTCAGGAGGCAGGTCAGGTGGTCTGGTATTCCCATCTCTTTAAGAATTTTCCACAGTTTGTGGTGATCCACGCAGTCAAAGGCTTTGGCATAGTCAATAAAACAGAAATAGATGTTTTTCTGGAACTCTCTTGCTTTTTTGATTATCCAGCACATCTTTTCAATTTGATCTCTGGTTCCTCTGCCTTTTCTAAATCCAGCTTGAACATCTGAAACTTCCCAGTTCATGTACTGTTGAAGCCTAACTTGGAGAATTTTCAGCATTACTTCGCTAGAGTATCAGATGAGTGCAATTACGTAGTAATTTGAACATTCTTTGGTATTGCCTTTCTTTAGGATTGAAATGAAAACTGACCTTTTCCAGTCCTGTGGCCACTGCTGAGTCTTCCAAATTTGCTGGCATATTGAGTGCAGCACTTTCACAACATCATCTTTTAGGACTTGAAATAGCTCAGCTGGAATTCCATCACCTCCACTAGCTTTGTTTGTAGTGATGCTTTCTATGGCCCACTTAACTTCACACTCCACGATGTCTGGCTCTTGATGAGTGATCACACCATCATGATTATCTGGGTCATTAAGATCTTTTTTGTATAGTTATTCTGAGTATTCTTGCCACTGCTTCTTAATATCTTCTGCTCCTGTTAGGTCCATACCATTTCTATCCTTTATTGTGACCTCATTCCTTTATCCTTTCATAAATCTTTTCCAATTTGACTGTTATAAATATTCGCTAGACAGGAAAATAGCAAGGCTTTATTTGACTGTTAACCACATCAGAATTTCTGCTGAGACGACATCAGTGCTTACAGTAGAATTGAAGACCTAATTTGATAGCTTTTACTATTGTTGGTAGGACTTCCCTGGTGGCTCAGACTGTAAAGCATCTGCCTATAATGCGGGAGAGCCAGGTTCAATCCCTGGGTCAGGAAGATCCCCTGGAGAAGGAAATGGCAACCCACTCCAGTACTCTTGCTTGGAAAATCCCATGGACAGTTGATCCTCGTAGGCTACAGTCCATGTGGTTGCAAAGAGTTGGACACGACTGAGCAACTTCACTTCCCTATTGTTGGTGATGCCTCTTAACAGCAGCTATTACAAAACAAATTAAAAGGCTTAAATGTTGAGTTAAACCTTTTCTACTGTCATATTCTTTGAGGTTTTTATTTTACCATTATACAAGATAGAAGAGGATTAGTGAATTCGTTCAAGATATTCCAAATTTTAATACTTTCATATTTTCAGTAAACATTTATATTTCTTTCCTTACTATATTAATGACAATTCATAACAGGTAAAAGAAAGAGTACTACTTTTCTAGAAAAGTTTTTTAAGACAGAGAAGGAATTCTACTTCAAGTCATTCAGTATCAGGAGACTGGTGATCTGATTCCAACACTTCCATACAAAATGTTCTATATAATATATGCATGCATGCAAATAAATCATAAATTTGAATTAACATTGCATTTTTAAATTGTTATGAGAATGCATAATAGCTGTAAGAAGATAGAAGAAAACAAACTTGATTCTCTTAAATGTAACTTCTAATAGTAGCATGGATTTGTCGATGACCATTCAGTATAGTCCCTTAATATTAAAATCGTAATGCAACAAAAGGAATTTTCTATAGTCATTTGATAATTTTTATACAAAACTAATATGTTGTCTTTCTCTTTCAGGGATAATTGGAACAAGAATCAGTGAAAGCTAAAAAAAAATATTTTCTTTTCAAAGATTACCATTCTGTTGTATTAAGAATATATTTCAATTAAAAAAACACTTAAATAATCAGTCTCACCATATAGGTCTGTTTGTGATATTTTTTCATTGGATTTAATTTATATAGAAATGGTATTTATGGTGTATTTTTTTTCCAATTCACAATTTTAAAAGGTTACTTCTTAACTCTGTAAATAATAATTGTCAGAGATTTAAACATCTGTTGGCAATATGTGTTTTTCTTTTGAATAAACCCTATATAAAAAATATCACACAAACAGAATTTTTTATTTTTTGTTTCCAGTGTGTTTCTTCTGAAAGCAAACAGAACGTAGTTTGTTAGGGAAATTAAAATGGAGGAAGTCTTGTTCAAGTTTCAGAAGAAGGAGAGCTGACTTCTGACCTGTCTGGACACTGTCTGGGTTCCATGCCTGTCTGTAAGCACGGCAAGTCAAGTGGTACCTTAGATAAGAAAGGCAATGGGTCTTGAAATTCTTGAGTTCCTGAGGGTCTGGCCAATGCCCCAGGGGTCTAATGAAATCCTTTGACTTACAGAGTGAAACACACAGTATTTTAAAAAGATTAAAGTAAAACCAGAGCTGCATTTTTGTGCACAATCTGGTAAAGACATCACTTGGTGGCCTGGGATAATAAGTGGGAGCCCTTGAAATTGCAATCTGAAGTCTCACCCATGGGATGGATGCACTGCCTGGGGCCCTTTCCCAATTGGGACTTCAAATTGCTGTTAACAAGAGACTTCCCAGTGCTATTTAACTCTGGATGTCATTCGGCTCCATTTGGTGATGTATATACTGTTACTTTTCTCTGTTGCATCTGTTTCTTTACTTGTAATGACTGTGTATTTAAATTAAGTCCAATAATAATCTATTAAATATTAAAATTGCTTATTGTGTGTGATGAGTGGTTTCTTTAGTTAACAAATCCTTTGAACCTAAAACAAATGTAAAACTTTCAGCAAAACATAAAAAGGAGACAAGCATCATTCCATGGCTATCTCCCCATTTCCCTTCCCCTAAAATGTTTCACCTGCTTTTTAAACATTTATCTAACATCAATTTACATAGTACTTTGCAGTGCTAGGCAAAGCTCCTAACAATATAAGTTAATTAAGCCCTTATAATAACCCTGCAAATATATACAATTATTCCCACTTAAATGTTAGGCAACTGAATAACAGAGAAGATAAATGATTTGCCAAGATTACACAGCTGAAATGTATCAGAGGCAGAATGAGAAAGCATACCAAGGAAACATGGAATTAGAACTTTACTGGAAATTAGAAAATACAAACTAACCTGAAGTTAAGCATGATAAGTGTGCTAATTTCTTTTGGTTATTGCAACAAATTACAAAGTTGGTGGCTTAAATAGATAATAATTCATTCCCTCACATTTCAGGCAGCCCAAAATCAAGTTGACTGGGCTGAAATTAATATGTCACAGGGTCAGTGGTGCCTTGATAGGCTTTTGGGAAGCTGTGACCCTCCCAGTTTCTTTCTGTAGCTATTAGCATCTCTTAACTTGTGGCTGCATCATTCTAATCTTCAAGGAATAAAGCATCCAGTCTCTGTCTGATTATTTTTTACAGTATTTTCTCCCATGTATGTTTTCAAATCTTACCTTTAAAAGGTATATGTGATTGCATTTGGGGCTTCCCAGGTGGGTCAATGGCAAAGAATCTGCCTGCCAATGCAGGAGACGCAGGAAACGCAAGTTCAGTCCCTGGGTCAGGAAGATCCCCTGGAGGAGGAAATGTCAACTCACTCCAGTATTCTTGCCTGGAAAAGTCAATGGACAGAGGAGCTTCGCAGGCTACAATCCATGGGATCACAAAGAGTCGGACACAACTAAAGATACATTCAGGGCCCACCTAGGTAATACAGTATAATCTCTCCATTTTTGAATTCTAAACTTAATCACATCTCTCAAAGATGCTTTTTTTTTTTCCCTCTTTTGTCAAATAAGGTAACATTCAAAGGTTCCAAGCATTGGAACAAAGAAACCTCTTCGGGGAGGCCCCAGAGGCAACAGACAGAATTCAGATTGGAGTTAGATATCAAGTTGATGGAGAATAACTCCTTAGTTAAATCACCCTACTCAGACGTGGAAAGATGGATGGTATTTGAGCAATGAATGAAACCTTTGGCAAACTCGTAACTCTGTATGTTTAAATATATAAATCCTTATAAGTCAATTTCTAGTAAAGTCAGTTTGAATCTGAAAATCAGGAGAAAGAAAATGAAAAAGGCTGAGATCCCACAAACAGAATTCGCCCTACATGAAGCAGAAAGAAAGGAACTTAAGGAGTAGATTAAGAAGCACAAACTTTTATGTATAAAATAAGCTACAAGGTTATATCGTGCAGCACAGGGAATACAGTTAATATAATATTTTTTTAAGTGTGACTCTCCAGCCCAGGTTGGATGCATGAGACAAGAGCTCGGACCTGGTGCACTGGGAAGACCCAGAGGGATCGGGTGGAGAGGGAGGTGGGAGGGGGGATTGGGATGGGGGATACATGTAAATCCATGGCTGATTCATGCCAATGTAGGACCAAAACCACTACAATATTGTAAAGTAATTAGCCTCCAACTAATAAAAATAAATGGAAAAAAAAAATTTTTTTTAAAGTGTGAATCACAATACTGTACCTCTGTAACTTCTATAATATTTACATCCGTTATACTTCAATTAAAAGAAACATAGCAAAAAATGCTAAAGACAAGACTTTCACTTTAAAAACGAAATGAGAAATAGGTTAAGGTATTTAAAAATTCACCTGGGACTACTTAACAAAGAGAGGAAGGAAAACTGAAGACAGAGGACCCTGGAGCCATGTCCCCTGGCTTGTGGAAAGGTGATGGCAGGAAATACTGGATTGGCTGCTGGTGTGGTGACACGGGTTACCAATAGCCTGGAAAATTCAAAAGCTAAGAAAAAGTTTTGAAATTTTGATTCGCTGGGGCCCCAAAAACCACAAACTTTGACATCAGTAGAATTTTGACTTCAGGAAATAGTTGAGGATGACTCAGAGAGTTCTAGTTAACAGACTAGGTTCTAGTGACAGAAACCCTGCATCCAAAGTCAGGGTCCCGGCTGTCACAACTGTTAGCTTCATGACATTAGCCACTTAACCTCTTTAGGACAAACGCTCAGCTATTGAAAAAATAGCCTCATAATAATCTCAACCCTTTAAAAAATTATTGTCTCTAAAATCACAATATCTAAAAGAATTGATATAGTTAAGTTATTGCAGCCCAGATGCCAGACCTCTAAATCATCCAGTAACAAAGCCTAGCACACAGGGGTTACTTTAAGAATATTTGGTAAACAAGTTATTTGCATTCACAGTATACAGTTGCCAAGTATAGCAAAGTATTCTCTCTGGTAGAAAAAATAAGTATTTTGATGGTTGTTGAATATTTGCCAATCTCACCATCAACACTGACTGCCCATTTAAATAACCCTGTTAAATGTCTGTTTTGTCAAGGCACACACAAAAATTTGGATTTATTTGGTAGGGTGGGTCTAAGTAAAGGTATTTTTAACATTTCCAAGGTAATTCCAAAGTGCACCTAAGATTGGGAAAAACTGATCTTTGTATTGTAGAAAAAGGAGACCTGAAAATTTAATCTAAATAGGTTCTAGAAAATAATTTCATCAATTTTTGTACACAAAGTAAAATCCTCCAAATCTATGGAAAAACACTCAAAAAAAAATAGGTACATTTTTGGAAAGCTAGAAAAAGTAGTTATCTACAGCCAAATGTTGATAAAATTGAAAAGGATTACAGGCATTTTAAAAGACAGACTGGAAAGATTATCTAAATTTCAGAGGTTGAACAGGGCCCCTAAGCATTGGAAACCACTAACAACTTTTTGATCAGGGAAGGATGGAATGAAAGTATTATTTTTACAATGATAATATGGACAGAGTGTATGGTCCACATTAGAAAGAGGGAAAAGAAAATGGGAGAACACCACTCGGAAATCTTAGTTCGTGACAGTACAAATAAAAAGCAATAGTGAGAAAAAAGAGGATTTAGAGTAAAATTTTATTATAGATTAGAGAAGACAGACTTTTCCAAAGATAGAAATGAAGAAAAGAGGAATCCAGGCTTTCTGGTTTGTTTTACTAAATGAAAAGAGAACAGGAAAACCTTAGAAGAGATGATCCATTATTGTTTGTTTGTCATGTGGAGCTCTGCTTTATATTTTAAGAGGGGAAAGATATAAAAAAAGTTATGCTATGTTTTTTTGTTATGTTAATTTTGAATGTCAAAAGTGACAAAATATCTCATTATGAACACAAGGCAGACAAAGATGGTGAATAAAACTTCATGGGAGATTTGAAAACATTTGAATACATATCAAGCATCCACCCTCGGTCAGGTCATTTATAAGTGACACTTGAATTCCTAGAAGCAAAGTTTAGAAGAATCAAATAACAGCAATATGACTTTCTGCCCCAGGTGTCATTTTAGATAATAATGAGAGCCCAAGTATAGTCAATCAACAGTTTAACTTTATTAATTAATCAGGCAATGATTGAACGTACATCAAATGTATGACAGAAACTAAGAGGGCATCACTTCTAGAAGTTTATTGCCTAACTTTGGAGAACTATAAATAAACAATTATAATTTGATAGGCAGGAAAATGACGTGCTCATATGTGTTATTAGTCATATAGCATATACAGAAAATTACCCCACAGTAACTCTCCTCCACACACATTATCCACCCAGCGGTAGCAGTCACGTTTTTAAATCAAGTGTTACTCAAATCATATCATTTGACTCCTTGAAAGCCTCTAGTGTTTTCTATATTAACATAGACTATATTCTAAACCCTCACCAGGGATACAAGACTTACCTGCTTTAACTAAGGATTTTTCATTTCCTATCACATTCTCCATTTTGCTCCATGGTCAAGACACAAGGACTTTCTATTTATTTTCAGCTATGGTGTGCTTCTTATCCAAGAAACTTTGCACTGCTTTATGAATGACTGGGTGATTTTCCACCTTTCAGTTCAGTTCAGTTCAGTCGCTCAGTCGTGTCCGACTCTTTCTGACCCCATGAACGGCAGTACGCCAGGCCTCCCTGTCCATCACCAACTCCTGGAGTTTACTCAAACTCATGTCCATTGAGTCGGTGATGGCATCTAACCATCTCATCCTCTGTCGTCCCTTCTCCTCCTGCCCTCAATCTTTCCCAGCATCAGGGTCTTTTTCAAATGAGTCAGTTCTTCGCATCAGGTGGCCAAAGTATTGGCGTTTCAGCTTCAGCATCAGTCCTTCCAATGAACACCGAGGACTGATCTGCTTTAGGATGGACTAGTTGGGTCTCCTTGCAGTCCAAGGGATTCTCAAGAGTCATCTCCAACACCACAGTTCAAAAGCATCAATTCTTTGGTGCTCAGCTTTCTTTATAATCCAACTCTCACATCCATACATGACCACTGGAAAAACCAAAGCCTTGACTAGATGGACCTTTGTTGGCAAAGTAATGTCTCTGTTTTTTAATATGTTGTCTAGGTTGGTCATAACTTTCCTTCCAAGGAGCAAAGGTCTTTTAATTTCATGGCTTCAATCACCATCTGCAGTGATTTTGGAGCCCAAAAAAATAAAGTCTGCCACTGTTGCCACTGTTTCCCCATCCATTTGCCATGAAGTGATGGGACTGGATGTCATGATCTTAGTTTTCTGAATGTTGAGCTTTAAGCCAACGTTTTCACTCTCCTCTTTAACTTTCATCAAGAGGCTCTTTAGTTCTTCTTCATTTTCTGCCATAAGGGTGGTGTCATCTACTTATCTGAGGTTACTGATATTTCTCCCAGCAATCTTGATTCCAGCTTGCACTTCTTCCAGCCCAGCATTTCTCTTGATGTACTTTGCATATAAGTTAAATAAGCAGGGTGACAACATACTGCCCTGACATACTCCTTTTCCTAGTTGGAACCAGTCTGTTTTTCCATGTCCAATTCTAACTGTTGCATCCTGACCTGCATACAGGTTTCTCAAGAGGCAAGTCAGATGGTCTGGTATTCCCATCTCATGAAGAATTTTCCACAGTTTATTGTGATCCGCACAGTCAAAGGCTTTGGCATAGTCAATGAAGCAGAAATAAGATGCTTCTCTGGAACTCTCTTGCTTTTTTGATGATCCAGCAGATGTTGGCAATTTGATCTCTGGTTCCTCTGCCTTTTCTAAAACCAGCTTGAATATCTGGAAGTTCACAGTTCACGTATTGTTGAAGCCTGGCTTGGAGAATTTTGAGCATTACTTTACTAGCGTGTGAGATGAGTGCAATTGTGTGGTAGTTTGAGCATTCTTTGCCATTGCCTTTTTTAGGGATTGGAATGAAAACTGACATTTTCCAGTCCTGTGGCCACTGCTGAGTTTTCCAAATTTGCTGACATATTGAGTGTAGCACTTTCACAGCATCATCTTTCAGAATTTGAAATAGCTCAACTGGAATTCCATCACCTCCACTAGCTTTGTTTGTAGTGATGCTTCCTATGGCCCACTTGACTTCACATTCCAGGATTTCTGGTTGTAGGTAGAGTGTAAGTGATCACACCTTTGTGATTATCTGGTTCATGAAGATCTTTTTTGTATAGTTCTTCTGTGTATTCTTGCCACCTCTTCTTAATACCTTCTGCTTGTGTTAGGTCCATACCATTTCTGTCCTTTATTGTGCCCATCTTTGCATGAAATGTTCCCTTAGTATCTCTAATTTTCTTAAAGAGCTCTCTAGTCTTTCCCATTCTATTGCTTTCCTCTATTTCTTTGCATCGATAGCTGAGGAAGGCTTTCTTATTTCTCCTGGCTGTTCTTTGGAACTCTGCATTCAAATGGGTATATCTTTCCTTTTCTCCTTTGCTTTTCACTTCTCTTCTTTTCACAGCTATTTGTAAGGCCTCCTTAGACAGTCATTTTGCTTTTTTGTATTTCTGTTTCTTGGGGATGATCTTGCTCCCTGTCTCCTGTACAATGTCATGAACTTCCATCCATAGTTTATCAGGCACTCTGTCTATCAGATCTAGTCCCTTAAATCTATTTCTCACTTCCACTGTATAGTCACTTTTGGATCCACATAAATAAATATCCTGTTTCAGAGTTACTGTTCCTGAATACCATAATTAACTCCTCTCCACCAACCTAGTTGTTTTAGGTTCTGTCACTGGATTCTTTTCTTCATGGTAGCTATTGCTATTTTTTAGTTTTTTAAGCATTTGCATATTTGTCTTCTTTGTGAAGTGAAGTGAAGTCGCTCAGTCGTGTCCAACTCTTTGCGACCCCATGGGCTGTAGCCCACCAGGCTCCTCTGTCCATGGGATTCTCCAGGCAAGAATACTGAAGTAGGTTGCCATTTCCTTCTCCAGGGGATTTTCCCAACCCAGGGATTGAACCAGGATCTCCCGCATTGCAGGCAGACGCTTTATCCTCTGAGCCACCAGGGAAGCCTTTGTAACCCTCATCAAAAATATAAGCTCCTTAAAGGCAGGAATTCCTGTGTCTACTCACCGCTTTGTTACCATGATCTACAGCAATACCTAGGACATATTGGGTGATCAGTAAATATTTATGGAAGGAAAGGAGAAAGAATGGAATAATAAAAGAAATGAAGGAAGAAGAGAGTCTTACAAATCTTTGGAACATTTTCAGTGTGAAATAATTTCTTGTGAACATTTCTTATGTATATAATTTTGCCTATTATCCTACTCTGAGCCAGAATATTAACATGTGTAGACATGAGGACATCCAAAAAATGAGAAACTAATAAAAAATTATGGATATAAATTGAATTTAGGTATAAATTACAAGTTGATTGACTTCTTGGAATGAATAGCAAGTGTTAAGCTACCTGGATTTGTGTCTCATGTGAATACATATCAAGGACTTCTTCCTTAGAGGAAGCTCTCAGTGACCAAGTGTACATGACAATACACTTGTGTGTGAATGTCAATCAGCCTTTTTTCCCAGCCATCACAAACTTATTTAAGAGGCTGTGTATCAAATGTTCAGGCTGGCAAAGATTGAGGGCAGGCATGCACTTAAAACCAACTTTCTCTTGGGTAGGCTGAGGTGACTCGGCTACTCTTAATGTGTCAGGGCTTCCCTGATGGCTCAGATGGTAAAGAACCTGCCTGCGATGCAGGAGACCCAGGTTTGATCCACAGGTTAGGAAGATCCCCTGGAGAAGGGAATGGCTACCCACTCCTTTATTCTTGCCTGGACAAAGGAGCCTGGTGGGCTACAGCCCATGGGGTAGCAAAGAGTCAGACAGGACAGAGCAGCTATCGGATTTCACTTCACTCAACAGAGACCCAAGCTGAGCCTTCAATATGTTTATGTATCTGCAAAGTATTAAGTACCCATGAAGTTGTTACTGTTGTGTCATTTTACATGTCAATGGGATTTTTCCTCCAAATAAAATTTCTTTGCTGTGTAAATAAAATCAAACAGTTGAGTATGGAAAAATATTCACTTCTGACTTAACCCTCTGATTTATCCACAATATAAAACAGATCATTTCCAGAAACTGCTTAACATCAAATTACTTTTGTTCTTTCACAGGACTTTCTTGGTGGCTCAAACAGTAAAGAGACTGCCTGCAATGTGGGAGAGCTGGGTTCAGTTCCTGGGTCAGGAAGATCCCCTGGAGAAGGGAATGACTACCCACTCCAGTGGTCTTGCCTGGAGAATTCCATGGACAGAGGAGCCTGATGGGCTACGGTCCATGGGGTTGCAAAGAATCAGACACTAACATACTATTTCTGCTTTTTACAGGAATAGACCTTTAAAAATGACTGCTGGCTTGCCTACAATTTTCCAGGCATTATCTTAGATGCTTTCACATAAGATCTATTTTTTTTTAAAACAATAAACAGAGGATAAACATTATTCCAATCATTCTTTACTCCTCTGTCACATGTCACATATGATATCATCAGTAAATCCTAATACCACTACCTTCAAAATATATCCAGAATCCAGTCACTGGTAATAAACTACACTGCAAGTGTCTTGGTTATGATCACTATCATTTCTCATCTGGGTTTCACAGTAACCCTCAACTGGACTGCTTACTCATCCTCCCCTCTTAGAATCTATTCTTAACACAGTTGCAAGAGTAAGCAGCTGTAAACAGAGTGACAACATACAGCCTTAACATACTCCTTTTCCTATTTGGAACAAGTCTGTTGTTCCATGTCCAGTTCTAACTGTTGCTTCCTAACCTACATACAGGTTTCACAGGAGGCAGGTCAGGTGGTCTGATATTCCCATCTCTTTCAGAATTTTCCACAGTTTATTGTGATCCACACAGTCAAAAAGCAGTTAAAAAGCTTTGGCATAATCAATAAAGCAGAAATAGATGCTTTTCTGGAACTCTCTTGCTTTTTTGATGATCCAGCAGATGTTGGCAATTTGATCTCTGGTTCCTCTGCCTTTTCTAAAACCAGCTTGAACATCTGGAATTTCACAGTTCATGTATTACTGAAGCCTGGCTTGGAGAATTTTGAGCATTACTTTACAAGCGTGTGAGATGAGTGCAATTGTGCGGTAGTTTGAGCATTCTTTGGCATTGCCTTTTTGGGGGATTGGAATGAAAACTGACCTTTTCCAGTCCTGTGGCCACTGCTGAGTTTTCCAAATTTGCTGACATATTGAGTGTAGCAATTTCACAGCATCATCTTTTAGGATTTGAAAATTTGAATTTTTAGGATGGTTTCAATAGGGCTAGGGAAAAAACTGTAGTGAAATTAAGTAACAGTTTTTCTGCAAGGAAATGAGTCACGCCTGATTGTAAAGAAGCAGAATTATGATTAATTTGTTGTAACTGTTGCTAAAATCATCAAATAATTATGGAAAAGAGTAGATTCACTCTAACAAATACAAAGGAAAATCTGAACAATGCACATGAAAAGGGGATTCAAGTATGATCTGCATATCCTTTCATTTCCATCCAATAGTGTTATTAAATGTTCATAGCAAATGAATTTTCACATTAAAAGATATGAAATGTATTTTGTATTGTCTAATTTCAATCCCTGCCACCTCATTATAAGCTCTATTGTATTACAAATACTTACTGAAGAAAGGAAATAAAGCCTACCATGATGGCTCTAGAAAAATATCAAAAGCAAGCTTCATACTTTAAGTAGGGTGATATATATGGAGAAGAGATACATGCTACCACTTTAATTTTGTGCAATATAATTCCTAATATTTATGTTAATCTGTGGTCTTATTTTACATAAACCAAAAGATTTAAGTGCTTTACCCTACATAAAAAATCAATTTCCCAGACTTTTAATTATCTCAATTGTTTCTCTAAGATGCCCTATAACTCCTCCATACACCTAAATTACACATCTAGACACAGTAATATAAATAGTTGGCATTTATTTCCCTAATATAGAATGAAATGATGCTTATCTTGGGATAGGCAGTTTTCAGCAATCCTAAGGGTTAAGAGCTCAACATTCAGAAAACTAAGGTCATAGCATCTGGTCCCACCACTTCATGGCAAATAAATAGGGAAACGGTGGCTGACTATTTTGGGGGGGCTCCAAAATGACTGCAGATGGTGATTGCAGCCATGAGATTAAAAGACGCTTACTCCTTGGAAGGAAAGTTATGACCAATCTAGACAGCATGTTAAAAAGCAGAGACATTACTTTGTCAACAAAGGTCCGTCTAGTCAAGGCTATGGTTTTTCCAATAGTCATGTATGGATGTGAGAGTTGGACTATACAGAAAGCTGAGCGCCAAAGAATTGATGCTTTTGAACTGTAGTGTCGGAGAAGACTCTCAAGAGTCCCTTGGACTGCAAGGAGATCCAACCAGTCCAGCCTAAAGGAGATCAGTCCTGGGTGTTCATTGGAAGGACTGATGTTGAAGCTGAAACTCCAATACTTTGGCCACCTGATGCAAAGAACTGACTCATTTGAAAAGACCCTGATGCTAGGAAAGAATGAAGGCGGGAGGAAAAAAGGACAACAGAGGATGAGATGGTTAGATGGCATCACCTACTCAATGGACATGGGTTTGAGTAAACTCCAGGAGTTGGTGATGGACAGGGAGTCTTGGCATGCTGCGGTTCATGGGGTCACAAAGAGTTGGACACGACCGAATGACTGAACTGAACTGAGCTGGAGGGTTAAGAAAACGACAATACACAAAGGACAATTGTTAATGATGCCATCTTCCAGAATAATTATAAAATAGTCAAATGTCTTTATTGTCTGTAGGCTCACAAACCCATTCCCTTCTAACCTGACATATGTTCTCTCTCATCCTATTCTATTCCTATCTAAACCTGGTCTTTCAAAGACACCTTAACAATATGAGTGACCTTTCCATCCACTTCTCTCTGAAGGCAACCTGCACTTTCATCTCTAAGCTTCTGAGAATCTAAATCCTTAGCATATACTCATTTAGGTAAATGCTTAACCTTTCTTTGTCAAAGAGCAGCGTTTAAAAGAACTCAAAACTTTGGCTGCATTTGAACAGAGTTCACAAGGTCTAATGAAAATGAAATCACTCTCTTGGAGAAAATTCTGGAATCAGTGAGCAGGTGATAAGGAGAACTCATAGATGAAATAAAATTCTGGCTCTTGAAATTGCCCAAGCGCATAAACAGGTAATAAAAACACAACTTACAGCGATGCCTTTGCATATGCACACAGATGCCTGGCCTCTGGCCGGCCCTTTTAAGCTTTGGTGAGCCAAATGTCAGCCCTGTTCACAGGACGCTTTGAATAAGCCGCTGAGTTTATCTGAGGTGAACTCTTGACTCCCTCCTGACCCTTCCTGATGCCTTCGTTTCCCTTGGTTTTTCAGTGATTGACAAACATCCTGTCTCTGTTCTTGTTTGTGAATGTCGTTATTGGTTCTGTAGTCACATTTATTTTCCTTGTACTGAACTTTAATCTCCCTGGTATATGCCTTGAGAAAATCGTCCTTTGTTGCCATAAATGACTTTAGTCCATGACCTTCTTAGTAGAATTTTTACGGAAGTTGGATATACCTCTTAATGTTATCACAGGGATGGAGGGATTATTTTGTAAGCTTCTGAGTTGGCATCTAAATTTCCTCTAGCATTTAACATTCTAAAGTGTGTCTGTGTCCCATTTAAAAATATATATATATACGTCTAGATTGTAACAGATTCTCACTGCAAGGGATACCACTAGCTTGCCTTATCTTTCAAATGGTCTTTTATATTGGTGTGACTTAATAAACAGCAAAGGTCAAACAGATGGTCCTTCTCCCTCACATATTCAATCTTAACAGATACATAGCTCTTCTGGCTAAGGTAGTCTGAATATTTTTCTGATATTTACACCTCCATACTTACCTACAGAAAAATACCAGATATACATCTACATTTGTGATTACCAGTGAGTTCCATAACCACAAATCCATCCAGTGTAGTTTGGCCTTTATCCTCAGCTTTTGCAGCCTTTCATATTCATCAACATATCAGGCTGGTTAAAATTAAATTTAAATTATCTACAGATATCTGGAATGCATTTCATACTGTATGGCTCTTGTATGTTTGGGAAAGTTGGAATGTAAAGTGATTAATTACTTTATAGTTTCTATTAGGAAAAAGGGGGTTTCCCAGGTGGTTAGTGGTAAAGAACCCCCCTTAGCAATGCAGGAGATGTAAGGGAAGCACGTTGGATCCCTGGGTCAGGAAGATCCCCTGGAGGAGGGAAGGGGCAACCCATTCTAGTATTCTTGCCTGGAGAATTCCGTGGACAGGGGAGCCTGGCAGGCTACAGACCACAGAATCGCACAGAGTCAGACACAGCTGAAGCGACTTAACAGGCACACACACATACACATTTGGAAAAAACGAATTACACTAGAGGAAGAAAGGGAAAAAAAAAAAAAAAACTCTGTATGTATAGCGCAGGAAGAGAGCGCCCTCGCGTGGGCATTGGTAAACACACTCTGCTTCAAGGCTGACAGTTTTATCAAGATTTGGGCCCATACTGTGGCCACTGCAGCCTTTACTAGTTGAGTTAGCCTTCAAATCTCTCTCAGTACAACTTTATAAGGAGCTGTATGCAATCAGTTGTGACTGGCATTTATAAAATTGCTCTTCCTTTAACTAGCCGCAGAATCGTTTAGGTAAAACACCCAAAGGTAATCAGATTCACCAGGAACTTACTACAAGATTCACATGTTCAGGTTTCTGATTTCATATTTCATTCAGTAATTTTCTCTACATTTTAATAATTCTATTTGAATGAGTCAACAAAACAAATATATAGAAAGAAAACCTTAATTCTGCAATTAAACCACATCACCCTCCTGTATTCTGTCTTTCTCGGTTACACACACACACACACACACACACCCCATGCTTCAGCACCATTTCATTCGGTGATCTCTTGGCCTGCTACCTGTTGTTTACTCTTATAAAGACAATCTAATAATTTTTATCCTATCATCACATGTCTATATACAAATAGTCAAACAATTTGTAGCTTTGCTAGCTCTATGCACAGCTCATGAATACTGAGATTTGCACCATAAAGTAAAATTACTGACTATATATATATGTATATATTCATGAATGGGAACCTTTAACTAGCTGTTAGTTCGTTAGCATTTCAAGAGTAAGTTTGTAAATAGAAACCATGGAAAACTGAGAGCATCAAGACCATCTTTAGATCAGTGGACTCAGAAATTGCTGAGACATCACTTACAGATGAATTGTAGAACTTGAAGTTTAAAGGGAAACTGTTAATGATCACTGAATTGATTGTTAAAGAAATTGAGCACCAGGACTGAGGTTGAGATGAATGAAGTGGAAATATCAGCAACAGTAATTTGATAATGATGGTTACAGCTTCTATGTGTTATTGTTGTTGTTCAGTCACTAAGCCATGGCCGACTCTGTGACTTCAGGCTTCCCTGTCCTTCACTATCTTCCGAAATTTGCTCAAATTCATGTCCATTGAGTCAGTGATGCTGTCTAACCATCTCATCTTCTGCCACCCTCTTCTACAGCTTCTATTTAACGAATACCCATTATATGGGTATCAGACAGTGATAAAGTACTTCTCGTTGATGAAGGACCAAGAGAGACCAATGAAAGAGGCAGAACATTCCAGATTGGAGGATGGTAGTTTTAATAAGAAAGAGAACTTACATACAGGGCTTGTCTTGGGTAGCCACAAGACCAGTCATCTCTGCACCTGCCCACCAAAATTTTAAGTGTACACAAAGGCCTTTCATTGGGTTCAGTCTTGTATACTGTCCACATTGTCTTGACAACACATTTCCCTCTCAAGGTTGCATCCTTGAAAATGGTTCTGGTTGTAGGAATAGTGAACAAAAGTTACATTCCAAGACCAGGGTGGGTGGGCAGTGAGGAGCCTCTGATTGCTTGGTTCTGGTTTGGTGGTCAATCATCACATCCTTTTGATGACTTCCTTCACCACAATAGCTCCACAAGGCAGATGCTATTAGTCTTATTTCACAGATGATGTGACTAGGGTCTGAAAAGATCATGTAGTTCACTTGAAGTCCCTTGGGTTAACAGACCACAGAACTAGGAGGGTCTGTTGCCTATGCAGTTCATGAGGTAGTGAAATGGTAAAGATAAATTATGCTGTAGTAACAAACCACCCCCAAACCTCAGTGACTTGAAACAACAAGATTTATTTCTCCATTACACTACATATTTACTGTGAATCACTTTAAGTTCTGCTACATATTGTTCTCACTGAGAGAGTTGGTTTAAAAAAAACACATATTGATGGAAAAGTTACCATCTATGACATTGCCAGTGACCACAGCAGAAATAAAGTGGTGAATTAGCTGAAAGCTTCCAGCCAGAAGTGATATATGCTTTTTCTTTACTCGTGTTTAATCGGTCAAGGCAAGTCACTAAGTTTAAGGGCTAAAAGTAGAACTTTACACATAACCAAGAGGAAGAATGGAAACGTTTGCTAAACACTACTAATAACTACTGCATGTACGCTTTGCTTGACGGGTAGATGCCACATGCCAAGAGAATAAAACCCAAGCACGTTTACTTGTCTTAGAAAACCCTGTAAGATGTGGCCTCTATCTTCCCAGTTGCCGACAGGAATCCTATATTCTAAAGATCTCAAACCAGTAATTATGCTCCCAAAGTGTCAAGCTGTGTCATGCCCATGAGTTTGCACAAGAGGTACACTTTGCTTGGTTTTTCATTCTGGATTATGAATTTCTCCTCTTTTTTTAAGGCCCAGCTCGGAGGTTTCCTGCCCTATGAAGGTTTATCAACCCACTCCATCCTTGATCCACACATGCCAGGGCCTTACCTCTATTCTGTCCTCATCAAATAGCACGACACTCATTAGTTTATGCATAATTCTCATCTGTTAGACTGTGAGTGCTCTGAATGCAGTATCTCTGGATCATTGTTAGTACTCAATAAATGATATCTGGATGAAGAAATAAAGTTATCTGCATTTTAATATGGGATACCGAGATTTAGTATAAAGAACATATCATAGTTAAACTATCATTAATTAATCAGGGAAGGCTTGAAAAAATATAGGACATAGGCATATTGGCAGTAATTTTCTATACTTTATTTTTTTTAAACTAACATTTTTCTAAGTAATCATTTTTTTTTTAATGCAACCTGGTGACTTCAGATTGGAGTGGAAGGTCACATATATATGAATAATTTGTGAAGCTTTTTTCAAATGATTGCTATCTCTTAGAGACTTCTTCCTAGAAAATCAGATGTTTCAAGTTTCCCTTAAAATAATTTGTTGAGAATTATTACTATGATGAGCAATGAATTTTCTCATCTAGTAGCATCTACTCTCTGTAGATATGCTGTTAATGTGTCCCATTTTACATACAAGGGTACAAGTTCAAAGAAGCTAGCTAACTTGCTCAAAATTATATGGCTGGTAATTGCCTGAAATGGGATTCAAACAAGACTTTTTGATGATGAAATCATATTATTAATCATGCCATTTGTGCAATAAATGAGGAGATGTAGTGAATAAATTTAACATACTCATTCATGTATTTATGATGTTCTAATAAATCACCCTATGCTTTGCCTTATCAGAGAGTCTTCCTTTCACAATGTTTTAGCCAAACAGCATTGTTATAAACTTCAGTTTTTATCACTGTATAAGTGATGGTTTAGGACTCACAAATTTTGCTGTAATTGTACTTCATAAACAGCTGTGGGTTTTGCCAGATTCTAGGGCCTATATTGGACTTGGCTGTCCTTGGTGGTTATACATCTAGAAATCTTATGACCATCTTACCTATCTCAGCCATCACATGTCACTGGGAGTCCATGCCCTTGAATTCTGTGGTGCTTTTGACATTTAAAGGAAAAAGCCAATGCACTTGTTTTCTAGGAACTTCTCCTAGCAAGAATTTCCTAATATCACAATTAGCCCCATGCCAGATTTCCACAGTCATTCATTTCTGGGCTCTAATTTCATCCATCTGTGCCAAAAGTATTTTTACCTGAAAGCACATCTAATCTTTGAATCTAAATCAGTTCTCTGAAGTACCTATGAAATATAGAACTAGGAATTGTTTCTACCAACCCACATAAAGAAATTCTATATTTCCTGACAGACAATTTTTTCAAAATTCTACTTAGAATAGAGATATCATATGTTTATTCTGGCTTTCAATGATTTCCTAGGTCTAGACTTCGTGTGAAGGCCCTGAACAAATGCAAGTTGCTTGTTTCAATAAGCCTTCTTCACTTTACTGGGTAAATACTCAACATGACTGCTCAGTGAAGATTACCTCCCAGAGAAATCAGGATGAGTAATTACTGAAGAAGGCGTGTCCAAGTAATTAGTCCTGCTGTCCTTGCAAACAAAGGCTGCGCTGCCTCAAAATTATTTTCCACAAGTTGTTTCGTTCACATTGGTTTTTAGGAGAGTCATTTCAACCCAGACTAACACTTATTCAAAGTCCAGGCTTAGACAGGTAACCCATCCTCAGACATTTTGCAAATCATTACATAATGTTTACTCCAGTCTTCTTATAGAGATTAGTTGACATTTTCGTAAATGTTTCTTGGTAATACTTTTTCACCCTTTCATACCTTCAGCTTTAGAATTTATTTTGTAGCATTTTTAAAGTTTATTTATTTTTAATTGGAAGATAATTGCTTTACAATATTGTTTTGGTTTCTGCCATACATCAACATGAATCAGCCGCAGGTATACATATGTCCCCTTCTTGAGCCTACCCCTCACCTCCCACCCCATGCCACCCATTTTTAATGAAAGTGTCTTAAAGACACTATTTTTTCATCTTTGCCTAGTAAGTGACAGTCTAAGAAACTGATATTTTTCACCATAATGTAAAATAGGCATCACTGCAGAAAGGAATGTGTTAATAATAATCAATGAAGGTTACGTGCGTGTGTGTGTGTGTGCACTCAGTCGTGTCCAGCTCTTTGTGACCCCATCAATGAAGGTTAAATTTCTTCAACTCTTACTTATGCATGGATACAAAAGAAGAAAAATGCATTTGTGGAAATGCAGATTCATAACCATCAGACCCACAACAAAACACTATTCAGTTCACTGAGTGAGATTTTTTTAAATGTGTAGGTATATGAAACTGTAAACATTAAGATCCTGGAATAAGTCTTTAATTAACTATGTGCTTTAGTGCAGTACAGTTGTTATGAGTATTTGGGAGTTGTATAGATCTCAGTTCAGATTTGGCCCTGGAACTCATCAATCACATATCCTTGGGAAGATTTCAGAATCTCAATGATCAACATTTTCGGAGAAGGCAATGGCACCCCACTCCAGTACTCTTGCCTGGAGAGTCCCATGGACGGAGGGGCCTGGTGGTCTATAGTCCATGGGGTCACAAAGAGGCGGACACGACTGAGCAACTTCACTTTCACTTTTCAATATTTTATCCAACTTTAAAATGAAACATCAATATCTACAGCTCAAGATTGTGGAATGATTAATACAATTGAGTTGATGTATGTAAATAAAGCACTATGTATAACACCACACAATTTACCTGTTAGTAATATTTTTGTTCTAATTAATAGGGCTAATAAATAGGGGCTGACTGTGAAGCTTTACAGAAGTTTGCAAATACACATTTGCCTGCATGATATACACTTTTATATATGGAAAAAGAAGAGATACAAGAGGAAGCATATGCTCTGGGAGATTATAACACATACATTCAGAAATTTGATGAGGTATCCAACACAGTCATGAGTTTAATTCCAGAAAGAAGATTGAGCTCTTTGTAAGTAATATTACTAAAACATCCAGTTAAGCAGATATTTATGAAAACACAATATTGGTATTTGCACAGAGTTTCTATGTTTCTGAAAGCAGTCCCAATGAGGAAAGTTGTCCATGGCACTGGTTTATTAGTTCTTGGCTTATGCTGCCTTAAATAATTGTTTTTGTAGGTGGAAGATATTCTTGGAAAAGGAATAGAGAAAATCAAACTTCCTTTACTGAAATGTGACCAGAACAATAAGCACTGTTATTATGTGACCTTCCCGTTTTGTAATCCCAGCTGAGGGCACTTAAGCTGTATATTGGAGCAATATTCTTAGATACATTTCCTCATGTCAGAATGAGTTTCTTCAGTCTATTGAAGAAGCAAAAATAAATTGTCTGAAAATTAGTATCTCTATCTTAGAAAATTCCCAAGGGATCTAAGGCAAACATCTGAAAATCCAGAAATCGAGACATATTAATTACAACAATATATTTCAAGGCTTATATTATTCAACACACCTGGGGAATCATCAACAAATAATGAGAAGGAAATTTTAATCAAAAAGATCATGACATTTACTTCATGTATCTCAAAATTACATGGGGAAAAGACTGTCCAATGTCTTCATCCTGGGCAAACATATAAGGATGGTTTAGAAATAAATACTTACTTTAGGAAAAGACCTGAGTTCAAATTTGACTTTATCATCAATGAACTATGCCCTCTTGGGCAAATTACTTAGAATCTGAGCCTCAGTTTTCTTGCAAGTATAGTGATGATAGTAATACTTTGTAGATTCTTATGAGGACCAACTGAAAAAAAAAGTATTCAGAAATATAGCTAAGAGCCTGAAACATGGCACCAAACAAATGTCAGTTTCACATATCTGTAAATACTTACAGCCTTAGCATAAAGTGACCTTATGTGGGATACACCATGGAAAACACTACTGACCAGGGCAACAAAACTGTATTATTTGGGAAATTCAAGCATTATCCATTATGCAAAAGCATTATTTTGATAAAGCAAAATAATTATTTTGTGTGCCTCTTGAGATTCAGTCTTTAGGAATTTTAAAAGCTAGATATTAAACAACAGGTAACTTGAAATGGGTCTGGTGGGAGGTTTTACACTATGGAAATTGAGAAATACTAAAAAATTAGGGGTTTTTCCTTTTTTTTGGTCAGAGATCTGGTTAACTGACTTTTAACACACCACTGACTAAAAGAAAGGTTAGGATTTGAGAGAAAGAGGAATTGGTAGAACCAAGTGAACGTGTCTTAACAAAATGTTGAAATCAATATTTTAAAACTTTTTCAAAAATATTTTTAATAATAGACTAATTGGTTGATAATACATATCCTTAGTTTTGGTTCAGGGACCTCCCTGTAAGCAATGCTCTGTGAATCTTCTTTCTCACATTACACTGGCTCTTTGCTGTTCACTTTTTAGTTTCCTGCACCAAATCCCATTCCATTGACCGAGCTGGTTTTTGTAATAAAATATATTTCTGCATATTATGCTTCATTCTTTCATTCACTCAACAAAAAAATCTGGGTCAATTTCACACCATGCCCTGGGGATGCTCAAGGTGCCTATTGTCTAATGATGAATCTCACTATCACTGAGTGCGTTTTATATGAACAGAACATGAATTATCTCAATAATCCTAGAAGGATATCCCCATTTTGCAGAAAAGTAACCTGAGCCTCAGAGAAGTTAAATCTTGACCATAATTCAAAGGCTTGCAGCTGACAGAGCCAGGCAAAAAGACTTGAGTCCCTGTTCTTAATCTCAACCTTTATAAAGCCTCTCTTTGAGATGCAGACAAGTTAAAAATTGGTTATGAATGAATGCAATAGACTAGGAAGTTTTGTAGGAGTTTTTGGAAACTAAATTTCTGTAGCCCTAGATTTTCCTGGTTCTAACTTCGTACTTCACAAATGTACGCTGTGCTAAGCTTTCCGGTGTATGCTCCACAAAATGCCAGGTGCTTTGTAGCCTAGTGAGATGTCTGTTCCCTCTCTCCCTCTGAAACTTGGTCAGAAATGTGTTGCAATGATGTAGTAGGAGGCAAGTTTTATCAACCATTCTATGACAAGAATAACCAGCCATAATTTTCCAACATGGAGTTTATATGCAGCTTGTTAGGGTTTTCTTGTTTAGTCATTTCATGACCCATTATATCAGATAATATTAGTTCTCATTCAGTATACATCTAATAGCTAAAATATGTAATCGTAGCAAGTCTAATGAGAAGTTTAGTTTGGGGTATTAAACTATGGCCAAGGCATAGAAAGAGCATTCACAGGTCAACACACGATAAATGAGACTAGTGACTAGTGTCTATTTCTCAGAAATAATCTTCTCTGCAATGATTCAGAGCTGGCTAACTGATGAGAAAGGATTAACATTTTCTGCATCATGATCAAATCTTTATAACAGGTCATCCAGAGCTAATATTCTCATGACCAAAGCCTCAGTGACTATCTCCAGTCGAGATCCCCGGGAAGCAGACTGAAGTGAAGATTAACATGCAGGAAATGTATTAAGGGCCCTTGGAGTTACAGGCATAGAATGGAGGGAAAAAAGCAGGAACAAAGGGAGATGTCAAGCTGCTATGCAGTCAACAAAGGCTTCAATCAATCCCATGGGGATTCTGGAGCGAGGATGACGAGAGGCCTGGCCTCCAGTGGATTAATTAGATGGTTTTTATTAGCCAGGGGATGGGGAATACCTGGAGGGAGGGAGGTGAGGCACATTCTGAAGACGTTGTTGTCTGGCAGCACCGCCAGCAGCTGAGGTGAAAAGTCCCCCATTCCTGAGTGGGGCTCTGGTTGGGGCATCGGAGCATCCACTACAGAGGCTAACACAGAAACCTGAAAAAGAAGAGTTCAAACTAAAGGTGACTTTTCTCCCATCACTAACTCCAGAGGACAGAATAATATGAATATGGATGACCAACTGACCAACGCCAGTAATTTGGACAGAAGTATCCCCAAGGTGAAGCAGGATGACAAGCTAGAGTCTAGGAGTACTTTGACTCATATTTGCCTTCATAACCTAAGCTTGTAACACTGAATGACCTCCAGCACAGAGTTCTCATTCATAGCACTGTTTTCTGTAAATACTTCATACTGATTTTTTTCCTATTTATGATCTTGCTGTCTGCCAATCTAACTCCCATTTCTGTCCTTGACTCCATAATCGGATTTGATACTCAGTCTTATTTTCCAAACAACAAATGTAAGTTTCCCCTTCACTGTTCAAATAGCAAGCAGAAAAAAACAGACCTTTCTAAGACTGCTAAGTCGTGGGTTAAGACATTACAAATGAAGAAACACCTAATTACAAATGACCACTTCTTTCTACCAAATTCTTCATATGTGTAAGTTTGCCAGAAATGAAGTAACAGATTATATTATAAAGAGTTATATAACCAAGCTAGATATGTACTTTTTGTTTGGAATGTAAAAAACAGTGCATTAACAATTTTATTATATCATAATACTCCTAAGTGACAGAATGAATTTTTAAAAAGAAAATTAAACAATACATTAAAAAATATAATGTCCTATCTTCAAACACTTCGGTGAATTTTAATATTTGTTAGTGCTGCTAGGAAGCACTTAATCTCATTATGTTAAAAGTGTGTCTTTGGGATTTCAGAGTCAGAACAGTCATCATGCAATTATTCAACTAATATTCAAATACCTAATGCCATTCTAGGCACTGAGGATAAAGTAGTAAACAAAATAAGATTCTGCTCTAATGAAGTTATAGTCTAGCAATAGAAACTAAAAAATAAAAATAAACGTTTATGATTAACACTGAAAAGAATAAATAACCAAATAAGCAAATGTACCAGTTATGAGACAGCGGTGCATGCTTTGCAGACAATTTAAATAGAGATATGATAGAGGTGACTGGTCTAGATTGGGTAAGTCTGGGAACATCCATTTGGGGGGTGATTCTTAAACTGAAGGAAGGAAGCTGATACCTTTTGTGGGGTGATTCCTAAACGGAATGACAAGAGGGCATCAACCCCTCAGTGATCAAAGGGCACCCCGGCCGTAGAGAACAAATACAAAGGCCTCAAGGCAGGCATAAATTTAACATGTTAAATATTCAGAAAGAAAACCGGTGTGGTTGGAGCTTGGTCAATGAGGAACCAAGTGAGAAGTAATGAAGTGAGAGAATAAAACAAGGGTCAGACTATTGAGGGCTTTATAAACCTGGCTATTTGGACAAAGAAAGAGAAATGAAATAAGAGATAAAGAAAGGAAAAGAATAAATAGATGGAAGAAGGCAAGGAGGAAAGAGGAGAAGGGAAGACAAGGTAGCTAATATTTTGAGCAATAAAATATCACAAAATTTTGATGAGATAAACTTTTAATGTAACATAATGGAAAAGAAGATCAGCCACAGAATCCTGTGGAGAACTATGGCAGACTGGCCCGGGCTGCTAGGTTCCCTTGATGGAACACTCAGAGGAGAGGGATGACTACGGCATGGACTCCACTAAATGTCTGAAAAGGAGGAAGCAAGAAATCAGCCAAAGAAACTAATTTTAAAACGAGTTACGAGAACTGTAAGATTTTGGACCTCCCTGGTGATCCAGTGGCAAAGAATCTGCCTGTCAATGCAGGGGACACAGGGTGGGTCCCCAGGCCAGGCAGATTACACACGCCCCAGGGCAAACTCAGTTTGTGCGCAGCTCCTACTGACGCCCGTGGGCCTTGAACCTGCGCTCCACAGCACAGAGAAGCCACCGCAATGAGCAGCCCACACACCACCATGAAGAGGAGCCCCTGCTCGCTGCAACTAGAGAAAGCCCATGCACGCACAGCAACAAAGACCCAGGGTGGCCAAAAATACGATAAATAAAATTTTCCTTTTTCACAAATGACTAGAGCTAGAAGGTTTTGATTTAAATGGACACATTTGTTTCTGGGAGAAACAGAACAGAAACCAGGTTCGGGCCAAACTCTCATGACAGGTCCGAAAAGAACAAAAAGATATAGGTTTCTGTATTCGGAAAGAGAGCAGAGGACACAATTAAACACTATAGGGGTTCAGTAGAAAAAGAAAGGGGTTCAAGTCAGGAGACAAAAGCAGTGATTTTCAGGGAAAGCGGATGCTGATTTTGCCCAGACCAGCATGGGGTGCATTGCACGTCTGTGCTTCCACTGCACAATCTGCAAGCCACAATGCAGGGAATCCCAGACAGTAGCCATTCTGTAGCCAGAGCTTCACTGTGGGCTGGCTTCTCAGTTACTCTGAAACTCATGGGTCCTTTTGTGAAAGGAAGAGGTGTGGATTATTTTTCTGACCATCTATTCCTGAACAAAACTAACAAAACTACTCCCAGAAATTATATTTTATAGTTGCAATTCACATGCACATACCTACCAATCTTAACTATAATAAAATTAGACTCATATAATCAAGCCAGAGCCACAGTGGACATGCAATCATTACTATCCAGTAGTGTACTACTAACCAGAAGGAGGTATGTAGTAAAGTCTCATATCAAAGTAAACACGATACAATAGAAGAGATTTGATTAAGAGCTTGCTCATTTTCTGTATTTACTACACAGGTTACTCTTAAAATAACTGTTAGCATCACAAAATCCTACTGCCTGAGATGAAACTTATTGTTCAAGTCTGGCAGTATATGAAAATATTCACTTTTATCATTTATTATTTTTATCTGCTAATTATCTTTGGGAATTGTGCTCTGTCTCTCTCTTCTCTGGTTAGACAGTTTCATGCTTTAGAAAGGCTGCTTGGTTAAGAATCAAAAGACCTGAAAAGTAGCCACAAATATGGTGCTTTTTTGACAGTGGAAGAGAAATTTATGTGAAGGCAGAAATAATTTCTGTTATATTAATACTAATTTCTCAGTGTCTGGCAAGGACACAAACTATAGAAGGTGCACAATAAGTATTTGTCATATGAAAAATGAAAGGAAGAAGTCACTGAACCTTCTGTAGCTCAATGAAGCTGTAGCTCACTTCTGTAGCTCACTGTAGCTCAGCCTTCTCAATGAAACGTGGCAGTGATACATCTGTCCTGCCTACCTTGATGTCTAAATAGAAGTTCCTGGGAAAGTATAATTCATAAGCAAGAAATTTACTTTTATTATAAGCAGTGCTAAAATTCAAATTTGATTCTCCTGATCCATAGAATCTACTTCACAATGGTTCCCATCAGCTTCTTAACTGATTTTCACAATAGCTCAATAACAAAAGCAGAGATAACATTTTGGAATGACTAACTTAAAAGCCACTGTTGTTTCTGATTCATCATTTATGTTACAGGAAGAGAGAAAAGATACGGGCAATTTCAATGGTACGTAATCCAACAGCCAAATGTACTTGGCGATGACTTGTGTTTTTGTACTTTTATTTGAATGAAGGGATGTCTGGTGTTCTGGTAATTGAACTAAAACAAAATAATGAAGTCCCAGTGACACTACCTGGCCCAGGACTTCCTCATCTTCAGTTTCCTCTGCTTAATGTCCCTGCAGCTTAATCCATACAGACTGACAGGCCTCTGAGTCTGGGTCACCTTTTTCTCCCCTGAATGAAGGAACCCATTTATTTAACAAAAGCCAATGGAATACCTACTGGGTGACTGACATGCAATAGAAAAATTAATAAATTTAACACAGATGGGTGACAGAAACAGACATAGACACTATTTATACGACAATGTTTTCAGAATTAAACTAGAGCCCCTGGCTACCTTCCTTCCTACTCAGAGGCAACTTTGCTTAGGTGACAGGAATTGAAAGCTGTCACACAGGAGGGCACAGCCTTACCTTTTCCCCACTTCAACTTGCTGCAAACCTGGAGAGTTTTGACTGCTTTTCTTTAGGATATTCAAGTAATGGAAAAATAAAAGCAAAAATAAAACAGTAACAAGAATCTTCTCCCAACTAACTTCAGATTTAAGAAATGCAGCTAGGCAAAACTGTTCATCATCAGGGCAGTAGTGTTCACATTGACTCTATTTTCTCTGTAGTACAGGTGACGCTAGAGGTAAGGAACCCTCATGCCAATGCAGGAGGCAAAGGAGACGAGGCTTCTATCCCTGAGTCAGGAAGATCCCCTGGAGGAGGAAATGGCAACCCACTCCAGTATTTTTGCCTGGAAAACTCTATGGTCAGAGGCGCCTGGAGGGCTACAGTCTACAGGGCCACAAAGAGTCGGACATGGCTGAACACACACACACACACAATATAGATCCTAACTTTCTCCATGTTTAGCTCTGACAACTTTCTGGCTCAGTTGTGGGGTTAGCTGCCTAAGACCCTGTACAATGGATGCAATAGCAAATCTCAGGAGACTGAGAGCTTATGGTTTACTAAATTTAATTTGACAATATTCAGAATAAACTAAGGTAAATCATTGTAAATATATCAGGCAATTTAGAGCCATCAACCTAATTCACCAATTCAGCCAGTCTACTGGTCCAGGTAACAGTTGGCTAGGTTATAGAACCACTTGGCTCTAGTAAGATCTGCATCAACATCTGACGTTGTCCACCTATTTAACTAACCTAAAAAGATAACTCTGCTAAATTTCAGAAAGGTTCCTGTCTAACTGATATACAATCCTTGTAGAAGCTTCTCTGCTTTACTGAAGAGGGGTCTTGTTGTCTTTATTTATTTATTTTTTGTCCCTATAGTTTTTTTTGGCTAGATAGCAAATGGCATGATCATTTTAGTGTTAATGAGTCATTCAAGTTCTAAGTGTCTCTTTCTACTAAGAAAGCCAAATTCATTGAAAAGTAATAAATTTGTTTTCTGCCTGGTAAGGCTTCCATTAGTAATTCAAGGTTAAATTAGTTAAAGAACTCTTGCACAATGGAAATTCACTGTTAATATATTATCACATTTGTGATCTTAACTATTCATTAGAGCAGGGTCAATATTAACAACAAAGGAAAATAAGACAAACAGAACATTTGCTTTATGAAGAAAATATAAATAACAATGAGTACAGAAAGTAATACTTAGTTGTATTTTGAATACTAAAATCATATTAAGCAACAAGGAATTTTTTAAAACACAAAACATTCACTCTCCATCGTTTCTGAAATGTAGGCAATCATGCTTCACATTTATTAAATTATGTAATCCCAAGCAGCTTATATCCAAAAAAACATACGTCATAGATTCACAGAAATTTAGCAATCTTTTTAAGGATTTTATTATTAGATAAAAGGAGATACACTGGTGTTTTCAAGGTTGAACCTAAATAACTCATTTTTACCCAGTCCAGAATTTAATAATCAAAGAATCTTTACCTCTCCTAAACAGGTTTTGAATTATTTTTCTTTTAGACCTACCTCTTTGTTTAAAAATTTTGTATTTTATCCTTGAAATAAAACTAATCACTCAATAATCCTTGAATAAAATCTTTTAAAGTCACTCTATTAAAGTGTCCATTTTAAGGATAGTAAAAGAAGGAGCAGAGAAAAATTATTATTCTGGAAAAATTAGTCATAACCAAAGCAGAAGCCAGGAATGATCACAGGGAAAAGTTTCTAAGGATAATTTAACGACATTACTAAAACTGTGGGAATCCATATACCACCTAGATGATTAGGAAGGGGGTTATTAGCTAAGCCATTGTCTGAAACCCACTGAATCACTGGTCCTTTTCAACAATGATTGGTCCTCCTTTTCTAATGATGGGACTTTAAAATTTAGGAGAAGCTCCAAGCAGCAGATCTGAAGGATTAAAAAGGACACAAGCCTTGAATGAGTCTAGATTTCTCTTCATAAGTAAAGGAGTGAGGTAAGATATCAAATCTTTGCTTTCATAATTTTATAAACACAAATCACTCAGTTTTGCAGGACATAATACCAAGATCACTCTAAATGCTTGTGCAGGTCAATCATTTGAACTATAGCAAGAGTTTTTGCATCTGGAGGACAAAAGATAATATATTTCCACAGATTACACTATAAATCAATATTGCAGCTTTATTTATAACCTCTTTCTTTGAATTAGAAAATTTTTGACTCAGTTGCTTCATTTTAATGTATTTTAATGTTAATTAAAATTTTACATAGAAACTACCTGGTACTGAACTGCTATTGTCAGATCTTTACTGTAGTACTTTTACCACATTAAATAGACAATAAAATTGTTTTCATAATAAAGACCGAGTTCATTGACCTCTGCCGTGGACCTAAAGACCCATTCCCTATGATGTAGAACGGTACAAGAAATGAGTCCTTCTTGCTCATAAATTCATCCAGCTAGATTGTATGTTAACAAATGAGTCATTTGGAGAAAGCTAAAAGGACAAGCAAACAATTTTGGTTTTTAAAAACAGCTGCTCTGATAAAAAGAATCAATTCTGTTACAGACACTTATAGATATACTTTTTAATTTTAAATCCTAAGACATAAGTAAATACTGTGAAATTCACCCAACTACACTTCTGATTGAACAATACTGGATAATTATTGTTATCATGATTTTTACATGGACAAGTCTTTTTACAGCTAAGTTTCACAATGTATTTTCTAGATATTTCATCTGAAAATGAGAACTATAATTCTTCTCGGCATACTGGGAGCCACAATGTCAGCCCCGGTGAGTGATTTTGTGATAAAATTGAAATCATTATGTGAAACCCATAACAAATCCCTCTTTTACTGTTTCTATTTTTTTGTTGGTTTAGCTTATTCCACAGCGCCTTATGTCTGCAAGCAACAGCAATGAGGTTAGTTTAAATATTTAAAACAATATCCCCAGTTTTTTGTCTTATGGAAACACAGCAGGAAGAGATAAAAGCCTTCTTGTTGATTTATCCTGCAGTTCTACCCACTAATTATATCCAAATGCATTCCCAATGTTTATGTTTGCTTTGCATACCAGGTTGTTTCTAGAATACTACTTTGCCTCCCTTATTTGATTGCAAATTCTTTAAAGGCAGAAACAGATTCTTGTATACCTTTTTGCTCTAATAACACTTAACAGGGTGGGTATAGGTGTTTAAGAGCATAAAATGACTGACTAAACCACTGGAATGGGCTAAAGCTGTGCAGTCTCACACACAGGAGAGAGGTAGTTAAATCCTACCCTCTAATCACCATAATTTAGTTCAAGCTTAGTGAGAAAACATCTCACCTCTAACAGGAAACTGAGCTGTACAGTATTTGAGTGAACAGTGTTTGTAGTAAATTTTATTCTTAATAATTTTAGCATGTGTAGTAATCTTGTTTTCATATTATCTTTCCTTTCCTAGTTGCTTCTGAATCTTAATAATGCTCAGCTTCAACCACTACAGCTTCAGGTATCCCTACCCCAATAATTGTTTCAAAAATATTTCCTACTGCTCTTTTCTTGTGGCACTTGGTAGGGGAACAAAGCGTTTTCTGATTCTATTTCTGAAATCTTAACTTTTAAAGTTACTAATTTTTCACATATGATTTAATTTCCATTTATTTGAAGGCCAAAGTAAAAACTCTAATCAAATGAACATTTTCAGGCACGAATGCTCGCAACTATGAGATAGTTAAATTAATCATTTTATGAAAAGTCATACACAGCTAATAGATAAAAAAATATATATATATATATACATATATATATATATATATAAACCAGTCTGGCAACTGCAGACTCTGTACCATCTATCCACCTCATTCATATTTGTCATCATGATCAATGGGAATTTACCACTGTTCATGCTATTTGCCTGACTCTTAATGTGCCAAGACGCTGTCCTTTTTTATAATGCAGCAATAGAAATACAGAAATTGTTTTACATTTGCTTCTTTCTCGCTCGGGACTGACAATTCTTTTCTAAATGAAACAGAGATGCTCCCTTTCTGTCTCTTGTGTCCTCCCAGGGCCCATTTAATTCCTGGATTCCTCCTTTCCCTGGAATTCTACAACAGCAGCAGCAGGATCAAATTCCAGGACTCTCCCCATTCTCTTTATCAACTCTCGAGCGGTTTGCTGGACTGGTCCCAAATCAGATATTCGTCCCAGGACAGGTTGGTTTTGCCCAAGGAAGCCAGGCAGGACAGCTGGACCCCTCACAGCCTCAGACTCCACAGCAGACCCAACGGGGCCCTAAGAATGTAAGTCCAGACTCTTCTATCTAAAGGAAACATAATGCACACGGATTGTGAAAATGAATATGAATCAGCTTTGAAATAAGACAGGCATTTCCTGAGCAAGAATTGCTTCTCTGATGTGTTTCTACCATCACTGGGAAGTACTTCCTTGTACTTCTGATTTTTGACATGAAAAATGCCATATAAATCAGCTCTTCCAGGATCACAGTCACGAACTGACAGTGTGAAAACATGTCTTGAACAGGATAATTAGGGAAATTTCATCTTCAAAAAAAGGGTGATTTGTATTAGTGCTGGTACATACAGTAGATGACCTTTTGTCATCCTAGAAGTCTGCTAATATACATTTTACATTTATACGCTTAGGTCTAAAGAAATCAGTGCTGGAATTTTAAAAAGTCAAGTGTAACTTTTTCATCATTCCTTTTCGGCAGGTTATGCCCTCTCTGTTATCCTTGAAAATGCCTCAAGAGCAAGCACAGGTAGGTGAAAGGAAGGCCACTACTTCTGTGCAGAGAGGGTGGCATACTCTCTCCATTGAACTTTTTCTTCTATACTTGTAGCTCTGACTCCTACGGCAGGGCTCTGAAGTCCATGCGATGCTATTACTGTCTGGGTACCACCCCTGCTGGGCTGGCAGCAGTTTGTTAACAGCTTTAAAAGAAGGGCCGACTGGGAGTCTCCAGGACCCCAGTTACCAGGACGTGGCTGTGTTGGGAGTTATGGAACTCACTAAGCTTTAGGTTGTGTTCTCTCTCCACCAAAAATGCTAGCATTTGATAACAACTCTGGAGAAATACCATAGACTGACTTTGGCCAACCCTAAATTTTGGTTCCGAGAAAGAGGCATTAATCTGATGAAATATCGTATGATGTAGAGAGAGGTTTTTTTGAGTTAGGTTCTAAACATTTCCAGGTTCTTGGGTATTTTCATTTTAACTCCATATTAGTCAAATTGCGGTGATTTCCATTAAATAGCAGAATCTTTAAAGAAAATACTGCAAATTAGTAAAACCATTAAAGTAATATAGAAAATCCTCTCAATGTTAATATAATAGCCTGCATTCAAAGAAATATGAATATGGATAAATTATATTATTCACCAGAAGAATGTTGACAATTTTGTAAAAAGTTAGACACCTGGGTTTAGTGCAATAATTATGTAATTTCGTCCACTCTTATTATAAAACGAACATTACCTCTAGACATTATCTCATTCTGTTTCATACCAGTTAGAGAATTAGATACCTGACAAGTAGAATTACTTCATTTTAGGATCAAAAACCTAAGTCTTTATGAGATTAAGTTCCCAGTTCTAATGAAAATAAATAACTGAGTTAGAATCTAATTCTTCACCCTTCCTTTAACCACTAAATCAGTGACTCACCATTCTGACTTTGCATTAGAATCTCTGGTGATAACTTTGAAAATTACAGACACCTGGACCCTGCCCACACCTCATGAATCAATCCCCATGAGGAGAGCTTAAATATGACTATCTGTTAAAATGTTCAATTGGTGTTTTTGATTCTTAGCCAGAGTTAAAAACCACTATACAAAATATACACCTCTTCTCAAACCATAGTTATTGTTTTGCTTGTTTCCATTAAGGGCTCTTATTAAATAACAGGAGATAAAACTCTATGGATGTACAATGATCATAATTTTCTATAAACACATATACAGACACACAGACATAAGTGGAAACCAATGCATGATGATGTGAGTGGTAAAACTGCAGAGGCTCCTATTTTTTTCCTTGTCTATTTCTAGATTTGCCAAATATCTTATAATGCACATGGGTTGTTTCAATAAAATGACAATTATTAAAGGCAATACATTTCTGAACAATTTGTTCATTATGGTAGAATGTCTAATACTACATCCTGCAGAATGAAGAGTCAAAAAATATTGATATATGGAAAATGCTGTATAGGCTATCTTTTTAGATATTTGCAAAGTAATTTATATATAAAGCTTATATATAAAGTTCAAGGTACCCTTTGAAGAAGATTGCTATTAGCTGAATTCACTACTTCCTAGTGTGTTTGACCAAGCAACCTTGAAACAAACTCCAGTGTCATGTGCAATACAAGTTTTTTTCTAAAGTTTGGGAAGGACTGTTTTATGTGTTCTTTTGTTCACAAAATTGCTAAAGACAAATCAGCTTTAAAATAATATTGATAATAGAATTAAAAAAAAAAAAAAGCCTGACTAATCTGAAGGAAGCTCTTCTGTACTTTTCTATTTACAATAGATGCTTCAGTACTACCCAGTCTACATGTTCCTACCCTGGGAACAGCCTCAGCAAGCAGTCGCACAGTCACCTCCACAAACAAGACTGCAGCTATTTGAGGAGCAGGTACTACAAGCATTTGGTTTTAATTTAACTAGTTCCATCTAAGGATAAAGAAGAAAAGGTAAACTTTCAAAGAAGAGAATATCTGATTTTATACTTAGTGCAAAAACTCAGTGTCTTGAACTGATGGTCATAAAAGGATATACGGCTTTCTTTTAACATAACACTAATTTGGAAATATACTCCAAGATTGAATTTTGAAAGACTTGTTGCTGTTTTTGTTTAATGACTAAGTCATGTCCAACTCTTTTGCAACCCCATTGACTGTAACATGCCAGGCTCCTCTGTCCATGGGATTTCCCAGGCAAGAATACTGGAGTGGGTTGCCATTTCCTTCTCCAAGGGATCTTCCCAACCCAGAGATTGAACCCATGGTTTCCTGCATTAGCAGGCAGATTCTTTACCACTGAGTCACGTGGAAAGCAATGAGATACAATTTGGTAATGTAATATTGAGTTTTGTGGACCTTCAATAAAATAGTAAAATTTTAATATAAATTTAGATGGCTCATATATAATGATTACTTTTAGAGTGCAAATTAGATTTTAATTTATCATCACTTAAAACTTATCAAATCAATTACAGAAAACTGAAAATTATGCTTCAAATGGCTGGTAGTAGTACTTCCAATTAAGTCATACTAATTTAAAGAGAAAGGGAGAGTTTTAACCTAGAAATCATATGCTGTTAAAAGGATGCTTGGTAA
Organism: Muntiacus reevesi; assembly: GCF_963930625.1. Classification (NCBI taxonomy): domain Eukaryota; kingdom Metazoa; phylum Chordata; class Mammalia; order Artiodactyla; family Cervidae; genus Muntiacus; species Muntiacus reevesi. Next base: position 30,006,231 of record NC_089270.1, on the reverse strand, counting down.
TTTAACAATAATTTTTACCACCTAGAACATATAAATTTTCAAAAAAGTATTAGTACAATATAATATACATACATTTTAATAATTTATCACTGCATTATGACAAAAACCATGAGTGATCTAACACATTTTTTTAAATTCTAACAGATGCCATTTTATACTGAATTTGGATATATTCCACAACAAGTAGAACCTGTAAGTAAATGTATTTCTCATTTAAAAAAAGAAAAACTAACTTTTGAAACTACTTGCTAAATAAACTATTAAATCTATCAGTGACCTTTAGTCAAAAACCCACCAGGAACACACTTCTAGTTGGACAAAATTGGATTTATCCACTTATTGCAACAGGGGAGGACACACACCATGAGGAACTGTGGAATGTCTTAACAGGAAGGATTGGAATGACTCCTCACAGGGTCTAGGCTTGTGTCAGGCGATTTGGGGAAGAGCTCAAGTAGTGACATTTCTTTTGATTGGGAGTTCTCAAGAACTGGGCTTCCCTGGTGGCCCAGACGGTAAAGAATCTCAAGAACTGGGGGTAGTTCTATGACTGGGTAACTTAACGACTCTTACCTAAAAGGTAAGAAGGATGGAGTGAGGCAAAGACCATGATGGGTAAAGAAACAGATATTCTTCAGATTATCCAGGACCTAAGGATGCCTGATATTTTCATGCCTTGCACAGGGACCTTGCTGTGGGCAAGGCTACCCAGTGCTGTTTTTTTCATTGCATTTCATCATGTTCAGAGGTGACCTTGCTGATATTGGTGTTCTGTAGGATTGTTAATGTACAACAGGGAACACCAGCGTCCAGCAGATAATGTCAGCCAGCTCCTGTGAACACTGCTGCAGAGCCAGTTTCTCAGTGTCAGGAGTTGCTTTTCTCTTTCTCAAAACCAAATTATGATTTTTGTTTTTAAGAAACTAATTGAAGAAGTTGGGAAGGGTATAACCACCTTAGGTGCAAGATAAATGTTTTATGGATTATTAATTTATACCATTTAAAACTTTGCAACTTTTAAGGTTATGCCAGGAGGACAGCAGCAACCAGCCTTTGATCCCTTCCTAGGTACAGCTCCTGAAATTGCTGCGATGGTAAGTTTCCTTACCATCTTTGCTTACCATCTTTTCCTTACCATCTTTAACCATCCTACCACACTTTGATAGTTATTGGAAATCAGCAGCTGACAACCTACAGCTCCTTGCACTATTGTGCATTTTAATGAAACTGTTATTATTATTCCATCAGTAATTATTATTCCTTCACCCTGTAATCTTTTGCCCCTCAAGATTCAATTCACTCAGTTCATCAAATATTTATTGAGGAGCTAACACATGCCAGATACTCTCCATAGATACACTCATTTAAAGTCAGGTATTAAAATGCATCCATGTTTGCTGGCATATATGCATATTCTTTCTAAAGGATAGATTTTAATCTAGAAAACTAATAAGGTACTTACTTCTCAAATAAAATCCTTGCTTTACATCTTAATCCTACGGCTTTATATTCTTCTCAATTTTGACCTTATGTTTGAACTTGTAATCACTTTTTTTTTCTCGCCCTTACAGCCAGCAGAAGTGTCACCATATTTACAAAAAGAAATGATAAATTTTCAGCACACCAATGCAGGAATTTTCATTCCTTCAACTTCACAAAAACCCAGCACAACAATTTTTTTTACTTCTGCTGTGGACCCAATCATTACCACAGAGCTCACGGAAAAGAAGGTAGAATAATCAAAGATTCTTTTTATGAAAGAAATGGGTCTCTAAATAGAAAGTATAAAAATAAAGTTTGAGCTTGATTTATAGGACTTAGTTATGAAAATCATGGCAAAGTTAAGATATAGTAGATATGGTCTTACCCTTGAATAAGAAGACCAATAATTGCTTACAGATAATCAATCAGAATCTAATTTAATTTTTATTTAATAAAAGCTTTTTATGCATGTTTTCTCTCACTAGGCCAAGACTGAGAGCCTCAAGGAATCATAAGATGTTGTCCTAATCATTCAAAGTTTAGGGTAGGTATTTGCCAAGAGGCATGCCTTACATTCCATGACATATCTTAAATTAAAAGAAAAAATTGTAAGAATAACTAAAGGTGTATGCCAAAATGAAAAAAAGTCAGTGCTTATATATTCCTACAAAGCTAACAATAATTATGAGCAATTTTATTAGCAAATTTTTTAGTCGAAATAAATTTTTGAGAATAGTGTCTGTCTACACCATAAACTTTTCATAAACTCTGAGAACACAAGTAGCAAATATACTAGGTCCCTGTTACAGACATTCTACAGACAGTAAATGCAAAGTGCTGTGCTGCGCTTAGTCGCTGAGCCATGTCCAACACTTTGCAACCCCGTGGACGGTAACCCACCAGGCTCCTCTGTCGATGGGGATTCTCCAGGCAAGACTACTGGAGTGGGTTGCCATGCCCTCCTCCAGGGGATCTTCCTGACCCAGGGATCAAATCTGGTCTCCTGCACTGCAAACAGATTCTTTACCATCTGAGCCACCAGTGAAGCTCATATGCAAAGTCAGTTCCCCCAAATCACCACTTCACTTTGCAAGCTAAATGTAATGCCGATACATCTGTATTAGTTTGGAATGAAATAAAGTCTCAAAGTAATTTTTAAAAAAAGCATAATCACATGGAAATTTAAAATTCCATGATTTTTATATTAACTATTACTTTAATTGATTACCTGTCCTGATGGGTTTCACTGGCTATGAGGCTAGTGGGTGTTAGATAGAAGGGCAGGTTGGGGTGGGTCTAACACGTAAAAAATACACACTAAAAAGCAAATAATTTGGCCTGAATTGGAAAAGTAAAAGGCAAAGATTTTTTAAATCTATCCCCTGCTTCCTTTGAGTCTTTTCTGATTTCTCCTACTATGAAAATGAATACTTAGCATTCCTTATATTAAAAAAAAGTCGATAAAAATACAACCAGAAGTGAATAGTGTGAGCACCTCTTTAGAAAAGTCTCTTCTATAACGTGGCATTTTGTGCAATGCAAGATAATTCAAGCTTTTTAATCAGAAATATTAAAGGGATTTCAGTACAGTGTGACCTTCTGAACCAATGAAAGAAAATGTAAAGTTTTATTTATTTTTAAACAATTTAGAAAATATCTAGGGAATTTTACAGAAAGCAGTCTAATGATACTAAAATGCTCTTTTATTTTATTTTTCAGAGAAAAAGATGTGGCAGCACCCTAAGTATCATTTTATTTCCTCAATATTAATCTTGATTCTTTGAAAACTATGAAATATTTTTGACTCTTCTCCTGAACTTCTTTTTACTTATAAATAGCATTATACTCTTTAAATGTCATAGAAAAGTAATACAATCATTTAATAAGGTTAGATTTACAAAATTACATTTCTTTTTAAATATCCTATCATTGCATAATCTGGAAAGTAACAACACTGAGAATAAAGTGAGTATCACTGGATTAATTGTATAAGTGCATTAATAAAGGAAGGCTCTGGAAAATGGTGGCATCGATGAGAATAAAGATATCCTGTCATTGGATTTACAGGTGTGGTGACTGACACTGATGAACAAAAGTATGTTCTTAGCTTTGACATATCATCTCACTATTCCTCCCAGGTCCATTCAATGAGAATCCTTCTGATGCACTCCCTATTAGAATCAAAATTATTTGGTGGCAGATCCCATTAAGTGCACATTCCCAATATGACACAAATACATGGAGAGATGGCTGCCATCACCCAAAAGGATAGGTCCCCAGGAAGATAAGATGTATACTGGTTTGGTGAAGCAACATCTTATACAAAATAAGGCAGATTTTGGATTTCTTCAGATGTGACTTTCAATCTGACTTTGAACATTCAGCAAGGCACTTAACCTGAGTCTCAATTTTCTCAGGTGTAAAACAGAGGCAACAATATCTGCCTTTTCAAAATTTCCAAAAGGACGACATGAAACAACACATGTAAGATACCTGACTCATGTGGCTGTCCCTGGAACAACATGAGTTTAAACTGAAATGAAGTCAAAGTTGCTCAGTCGTGTTCAGCTCTGCAGCTGCATGGACTGGAGCCCACCAGGCACCTCTGTCCACGTGATTTCCCAGGCAAGAATACTGGAGTGGGTTGCTATGCCCCTCTCTAGGGGATCTTCCTGACGCAGGGATCAAACCTGGGTCTCCTGCATTGCAGACAAATTCTTTACCATCTGAGCCACCAGTGAAGCCCCTTAAACTGAAGGGGTACAGTCATATGCAGATTTTTTCAATAAATACCTACAACCATACTATATGACCCAAGGTTGGTTGATTCTTTGGATGTGAAACCACAGATACGGTGTTGTTTAATCTCTAGGTCGTGTCCAACTCTTTGCAATCCCATGGACTGTAACCCACCAGTCTCCTCTCTTCATGGAATCTTCCAGGCAAGAATACTGAAGTGAGTTGCCATTTCCTCTTGCAGGAGATCTTCCCAACCCTGGGATCAAACCCACATCTCCTGAGTCTCCTGTACTGCCGGTAGACTCTTTACCACTGAGCCACCTGAGAAGCACCTGGCAATATTAGAAAAGTAAAAGTGAAATTTAGTCACTCAATCCTCTCCGACTCTTTGAGACCCCATGGACTGTAGCCTGCCAGGCTCCTCTGTCCACAGAATTCTCCAGGCAAGCACACTGGAGTAGGTTGCCATGCCTTTCTCCAAAGAATCTTCCCAACCCAAGGATCAAACCTGGGTCACCTGCATTGCTGGCATATTCTTCACCATCTGAGCCACCAGGGAAGCCAATGTTAGAGACTACAATAATAAATGCTTTGCAAATTACACAAGTTATACAAACACAATATTAATATGCAAAAGCATTAAATAAGTTCTACATAAATAAAATAATATAATGATAAACATTGCAATTTCCTTCAAGAATAAATTTTTGATAAAACAATATTAAGCTAAGCATACCAAATTTATTTCTTATTCTATGCAATATTTAAAAGATATTATTAGTTTGGATAGTTTTAAAAATCCAACTTAGTGACTCAGCTTAAAAAATAAATTTCCAAGTCTCCAACTGGAGATCAAATCTGTTTCAGGTGAATGTTAAGTCGTGGCAAAATATTGCTGAGCAACAACTATGTTTGAAAACAAGAATGCTATAGTCACTACCAACGAAATATTCTATATATGTCAAGCTGCAATACAGAAGAGCTTTAAACTGTCATCTTTGTTAACAGGTTAAGAAGACAAGAGTGTACAGCTAATGGAAATATTACTTGGATACATGCAAAGAACTACATTTTATATGTCTGTTTAACCCTGTCTTCCTAATCTCCCCATCTCAGGCCAGTGAAAGAAAGGCAAAGCAGAAAGAGCAATTTCATTTTGAACAGATATGACCAGGAAAATTTTATGTAGAATATTCTAGAATCAGAGTTGCTTATATTTGGCAATTCACACTTTAGCCTCAAAACTTTAGCTACCAACCTTCTTCACTGGGTGATTCCTATCTAAGTGTATGATAACAGCATTAGTTCAAGACTGACATACAGAACTTATGTGCACTCTCACTTTAAATACTACATACACAACCAATCTACCATCATTGTTTAGTCACACTTTTAAATATATAGTTTGATGAGTTTGATTCACATATACACATACACATAAATACACATATAAATGTATATACCTTGCAACCATCACCCCTATCAAGATGCAGAACATTTCCACCACCCTGACTTCCTTTTCTTTTCTGGTCAATCTGGTTTCCCTGTTCTCATGTTTTTAAAGCTACTATTTTAAAAAACAAAATATCTATTACCATGTATTAACTGTGCCTGTTCTGGGACTTTATACATATTAAATAACACAATATTACAATGGGTATTTTTTTGTGGCAGCTTCGTTTACTCAATATAATGCTTTTGTGATCCATTCACATTACTGCTTAAATTATAACATTACAATAAATAAATATAGGATTGTTTATTTTCCTTTTGAAGAACATCTGCGCTGTTTCTAACTGCCATTAGGAATAAGGCTGCCATGAACATTCTGTACAAGTCCTATTGCTAACATACATTTTCGTTTCTCTTAAGTAAAAACAACAAAAACCACCAAACCATAGGTTAAGTTTATTATAAGCAAGTGCTAAGTACTTTCTGGGCTTCCCAGGTGGCTAGTGGTAAAGAACTCACTTGACAAGCAGGAGACAAGACGTCAGTTCGATCCCTGGGTCCATAAGATACCCCAGAGGAGGGCGTGGCAACACACTCCGGTATTCTTGCCTAGAGAATCCCCCGACAGAGGAGCCTGGTGGGCTACCGCCTTTGAGTCGCAAAGAGTCAGACTTTACGGAAGCAATTTAGCACGCATGCACGCACGTACTTTCCAATGTAGGTATATTTTATACTCTGGTCAACAACGTGTCACAATTCCAGTTCCTCCACCTTCTGGCCAACATTTATTTTTTTTTTTTTTTTTTTTTTTTTTAATATTATTTTATTAGTTGGAGGCCAATCACTTTACAACATTTCAGTGGGTTTTGTCATACATTGACATGAATCAGCCATATAGTTACATGTATTCCCCATCCCGATCCCCCCTCCCACCTCCCTCCCCACCCGACTCCTCAGGGTCCTCCCAGTGCACCAGGCCCGAGCACCTGACTCATGCATCCCACCTGGGCTGGTGGTCCGTTTCACCATAGATAATATACATGCTGTTCTTTCAAAACATCCCACCCTCACGTTCTCCCCCAGAGTTCAAAAGTCTGTTCTGTATTTCTGTGTCTCTTTTTCTGTTTTGCATATAGGGTTATCGCCACCATCTATCTAAATTCCGTATATATGTGTTAGTATACTGTAATGTACTAACACATATATACGGAATTTAGATAGATGGTGGCGATAACCCTATATGGCCAACATTTAGAATTTTTCTTTTAAATCATTTTCTTGAGTTCCTCTTCTACCAAAGTGAAAGTGAAAGTCGCTCAGTTGTGTCTGAGCGACCCCTTGGACTATGCAGTCCATGGAATTCTCCAGGGCAGAATGCTGTAGTAGGTAGCCTTTCCCTTCTCCAAGGGATCTTCCCAACCCAGGGATGGGACCCAGGTCTCCCATATTGCAGGCAGATTCTTTACCAACTGAGCTTCAACACTAACTGTCACGAAGTTTGACCTCTACCCGCTCTTCTCTCTCTCAGAAATTACTGCAGGAACATTTCTATTGTTGTGACTTTAATAAACATATGTAAATTATCACTGACTCCTAAATCTATACCTCAATCTAATATATTAAATAGTTAAGTCTGAGAGTGTGTTAGTTGCTCAGTTGTGTCTGACTCTTTGTGACCCCACGGACTGCAGCCCACCAGACTCCTCTGTCCATGGAATTCTCCAGACAAGAATACTGGAGTGGGTTGCCATTCCCTTCTCGAGGGATCTTCCCAGTCCAGGGATTGAACCTGGGTACCCTGAATTGCAGGCAGATATTTTACAATCTGAATCACCAGGAAAGCCAGTTAAGTCTATATCTACTCAATTACATAATTTGTGGCTTTCATTTGCATTTTCCTAATGACTAATAAGTTGTTTTTCTGTTCTTACCAGAAATTTGCATATCTTTATTTTTGAAAAGTACATTTATTTTTATTTTTATTTTCTTACAATTGAGTTGTAAGAGCTTTTTATGTATTCTGGATAATATACTTGGTCCATCCAAAATTTTACTACAAATACTTTTTCCAGTCTGTAGCTTGTTCTTTCATTCTTTAGTGTGCTTTTTGAGGATCAATTTTTTTTTTTATTTTGGTGCAGTTAATTTGTCAATTTTTTTGAAGATTAGTATCTCTTGTCCTAGTAAAGAAATCTTCACCTATTCCAAAGTAATGAATATATTCTCTTTTGTTTTTCTTATAGACTTTTTAGTGGTTTCGCTTTTACATTTAAATCTATAGCCATTGGTTTTTTGCATAGAGGTTTGTGTGTGTGTGTGTGTGTGTAGAGTGTGAAGATAAAGGTCAAGGATAATTCTTTCCATGTTGTTGTTCTTTAGTCATTAAGTCAAGTTGGACTCTTTTGTGACCCATGGACTATAGTGGGCCAGGCTCCTTTGTCCTTGGGATTTTCCAGGCAAGAATAAGGGAGCGAGTTGCCATTTCCTTCTCCAGGGGATCTTCCTGACCCAAGGAGGAAATCTGTGTTTCCTGCATTGGCAGGCAGATTATCACTCAGCTATCAAGGAAGACCAATTTTGTTCATTATTGTTGTTCAGTCTCCCAGTCGTGTCCGACTCTTTGCGACCACATGAACTACAGCACTCCAGACCTCCCTGCCCCTCATCGTCTTCCGAAGTTTACCCAAGTTCATGTTCACTGAATGGTGATACCATCCAGCCATCTCATCCTTTGACACCCTCTTTTCCTTCTGCCCTCAATCTTTCCAAGCATCAGGGACTTTTCTAGTAAGTCAGCTGTTCACATCAAGTGACCAAAATACTGGAGCTTTAGATTCAGCATCAGTCCTTCAGGACTGATTTCCCTTAAGATTGACTGGTTTGATCTCTTTGCTGTCCAAGAGACTTTTAGGAATCTTCTCCAGCACCACAGTTCAAAGGCATAAATTCTTTGGTGTCCTGCCTTTTTCACAGTCCAGCTCTCACAAACATATGTGACTCCTGGGCCATCAGGAAAGCCCATTTTTTCCATACAGACACCTAATTGCTCCAGAATCATTTCTGTAAAAGTTTATCCTTTCCTCACTGAACTGTCTTTGTATCTTTATTGAAGATCAATTGAATTTTTGTGTCTGCATCTATTTTTGAACTATTCTATTCCATTTAATTGCTTTTCTGTCTTTGCATCAATATTACACAGTCTTTATTACTATAAATTAATGTCTTTCACATTTCCATATAAGTTTCAGAGTCACTTTGTCAGTTTCTACCCTGCTGAGTTTTAACAGGAGAGTGTTGAATATCTAGATCCATCAGGAAAGGCTTGGCATCTCAATCATATTGAGTATTCAAATTCATGAACGTGACACATACTTATTCAGGTCATTTTATATTTATCTTTGAAATGTTTTGTGGCTCTCAGTGTAGAGGTCTTACAATATTTGTTAATTATTTTTCTAAATATTTTATGTGTTTAATTGTACTTTCTATGTTTAGCATATAGAAATGCAGTTGATTTTTGAACACTGAGTTTATATGGAATGATCTTGCTAAATAAAATTATTAGTTTCCACAGTTGCTTTGTAGGTTCCATATTATTTTCCATCTTAAAAAATAGGGGTTTTCTTGAAATAAAAACAATTTCTCTTGTTTCTATTACTCCATACATTTTAAATTCTTTTTCTTACCTTGCTGCACTGACAAGTGTATATGATGCAATGTTGATTAGAAGGAATAAAAGTGGATATACTTGCATTATTCCTGATATTAGGAGAGAAGTATTCATTATTTCACAATTAAGTATGATGTCAGTTGTTCATTTCCCATAAATTACCTTTACAGATTGCAAAAGTTCCCTTTTGTTTGTTGAGAATTTTTTTTATGAATGAGTGTTGACTTTTGTTAAATGATTTAATAAAATAAAATACGGATATTCTCTTTGATTTGATTAATGTAGTAAAATACATTGTTTCACTTTTCAATGTTCAATCAAACTTTCACTCCTGGGGAAAAACATACTAATTTGTTATAATGTGGCATGTTTTTAAACTATTACTATATTTTATTCACTAATTATTCCATGAGTGATTTTTGCATCTGTGTTTGTGAACACTATTAGACAGTAACTTGCTTTTCTTATAATGTCCCTGGCAGTTTTTATACTGGACTTTTGCTGGTTTCATAAAATGCATTGGGAAACGTCTGCTCCTCTCTATTTTAAGAGTTTTTGTGTATTTTTGGTATTGTTTTGTCTTTAAATGTTTGGTAGACCTCACCGGTGAAGTCATTAGAGACTAGAACATTCTTTGGGGAGTATTTTTCATTACAGTTCAGTTACTTTATTAAATGTAGGATTGTGTCAATGTTCAATTTCTTATGTGGTTTGCAAAGCTTGTCTTTCAGAAATCTTGTCCATTTTTCTAAGTTGTCAAATTAATAGGCCTGAAAATGTTTATCATGCAATCTTATATTCCTCTGAATGCCTATCAACTCTGTACTTGAGGTCTCTCTGTAACCTCTACTTCCTCCCCTTTTTTCTTGATTAATCTGATTGGAGTTCATCAATTCTATATTAAACTTAAAAAAAAAAAGTTTTGGCTTCACTGAAATTTTTGTTAGTTTTTTTTTTATTTAATTGATTTACATCTTTTCTTATTTTCTTTATTCTATTTGCTTTTTAAGGCAAATGCTTGTAACAGGGGTCAGCAAATATTGTTTTTTTTAAGGGTCAGATAGTATTTTTGGCTTTGTGGTCCACATAGTCTGTTGCAACTACCAAACTTACAGTTTGCATAATGAAAGCAAACATAGATGATATGTTAAAGAATGAGTATGGATGTTTTCCAATAAAACTTTATTTATTAATAAAAAAACATGGGCCAAGCTCAGCGAGCAATTTGCCAACCCTTGGCTTAGATCATTGATTCAAACATTTCTTCTATTTTTATATAAGCATTTTAAAGCAAAAAAAAAAAAATCTTTCTAACAGTTCTCTTCTTTAACTCATGGATTAGTGAGAAATATGATAAGTAAATGTTTGGGAATTTTCAACATGTTATTGCTACTGATTTGTAATTAAACTCACTGAAATCCTATTCTACATCATAAGAGAGCATATTCTAATGCCATTTTACTCCTTTGAAACTTATTGATACTAAACTATGGCTCAGATATTTTAATCAGTCTTGGTTATATTTCCTGTACATTTAAAAAACAAGTTGCTGGTCCCCATGTTCTACAAATATCCATGAGATCAACTTGATTGTTTCATTCAAATTTTCCCCTTGTTGATTCATTTATTCTCCCCTACTTCTGTCAATATTTGCTTCACATATTATGAAGCTCTGATTTTAGGTACACTTTTGGAACACACATGTTTTTGAGAAATTGATCTTTTAACCATTGACATGACCCTACTTTATCTCTAATAATATGCCTTGTTTTGAACCTTAGTTTGTCAAATATTAGGGGATTCCCTAGTGGCTCAGAAGCTAGCAATCTGCCTCAATGCACGAGACTTGGGTTCAATCCCTGTCGGGAAGATATCTTAGAGAAGGGAATGGCAACCCACTCTGGTATCCTTGCCTGGAGAATTCCATAGACAGAGGAGCCTGGTGGGCCCACAAAGAGTCAAGCATGACTGAGCGACTAATAACTTGTCTAATATAAATGGAGATGTGTAAGCTTCTTCTGATTAGTATTTATGTGATACATCTTTACTATCATTTTCTATGAGTTTGTCTTTACATTTAAAGTGTTTTATAAGCAGCATATAGTTGGTTCTTGAATCTAATCTCAACATTTGTCTCTTAATTGAAATATTTAGTCTATTCAAATTTGGTGAAATTATTGATATGATTGAGTTTAAGTCTACCCACATGCTTTTTGTTCTCTATTTGTCATCTGTGTTTTTTGTTTCCCACTTTGTTTTTTTAATTAAACATATATTACTATTCTTCCTTTCTGTCTTCTTTATATGCTACTTAGCTAATAGGTATGTATCATTTAGTGTTTCTGTGAATATTATACTATATAACCTTAGCTTATCATTGTCTACAAAGAATTAATATCCTACATCTTTACACATAAAAATTACTTTATGATAATACAAATACCACTTATACCCCTACTATCTTTTGAGCTAATGTTTTTGCACAAATTTTTCTATACATATCTATTAATTTTTGAAGACTTTAAAGAAAAATATGCTTATACATACTGACGTACTTATCAACTTCAGTGATTTTCGTTACTCCCCATAAGTATGGATTTTTATTTGATATAATTTCACTTCAACCTCAAGAACATTTTTTAAAGTTTGCTTAGCTTGTATTTTAGGATTGTTAATTTCTTCCACTTTTATTGTTCCTAAAATGCTTTTATTATGCACACATTTTTATAGAATTTTATAGAAATATAGATTTCTTAACTTACAGATCCATTTGCTTTTACACTTTCAAGATGTTATTGCATTATATTCTGGTCTCCATTGGTTCAGATGAAAAGTCAACGATAAGTCATATTTTGTTTTGTTTTGTTTTTGCTGTTTATCCAAAATTTTATTTTAAATTAAATTATAGGCCCAGTCAGATATTCTGATAAGAAATTAACTTCTCCTCAAAAGAAAGGAAATACTTCCTAGCACTGTTAATAATTGTATACATATCCATCTTTTCTTAAGGGTTAAAAATCACACTGAGTAACTGACATATAAAATTAAACCTTTATAACACATAATGACTTTATTTTCTTGGGTTCAAAAATCACTTCAGATGGTGACTGCAGCCATGAAATTAAAAGATGCTTGTTCCTTGGAAGAAAAGCTATGAACAAACTAGACAGCATATTAAAAAGCAGAGACATTACTTTGCCAGCAAATGTCCATCTAGTCAAAGCTATGGTTTTTCCAGTAGGCATGTATGGATGTGAGAGTTGGACCATAAAGAAAGCTTAGTGGCAAAGAATTGATACTTTTTAACTGTGGTGTTGGAGAAGACTCTTGAGAATTCCTTGGACTGCAAGGAGATCAAACAAGTCAATCCTAAAGGAAATCAGTCCTGAATATTTGTTGGAAGGATTAATGCTAAAGCTGAAACTCCAATATTTTGGCCACCTGCTGAGAAGAACTGACTCATTAGAAAAGATCTTGATGCTGGGAAAAATTGAAGGCAGGAGGAGAAGGGGATGATAGAGGATGAGATGGTTGGATGAGATCACAGACTCAAAGGACATGAGTTTGAGCAAGCTCCAGGAGTTGTTGATGCACAGGCAGGCCTGGCGTGCTGCAGTCCATGGTTTGCAGAGAGTCAGACATGACTGTGCAACTGGACTGGACTGAACACAGAAATAAACCACTTCCCGTTTTGGTATATGACCACCAGTCATACTGATGCTTTCCCATATGAAATGCATGTTTTTTCTTGATCTGCTTTTGAGACTTCCTCTGTATCTTTGGTATTAGCTAGTTGACTATAATAGACAATTTGGAAAACTCAGCAGTGGTTACAGGACTGGAAGACACCAGTCTTCATTTCAATCCCAAAGAAGGGCAGTGCCGTAAAATGTTCAAACTACCACACAATTGCACTCATTTCACATGCTAGCAAGGCAAGGCTCAACATCCTTCAAGTTAGGTTTCAACAGCACATGAATCAAGAAATTCCTGATGTACAATCTGGATTTAGAAAAGGCTGAGGAACCAGAGATCAAATTGTCAACATCTGTTGGATCATAGAGAAAGCAAGGGAATTCCAGAAAAACATCTACCTCTCCTTCATTGACTATATTAAACTCTTTGACTGTGGGTCGCAACAAATTTGGAAAGTTCTTAAAGACATGGGAATACCACACCACCTGATCTGCCTCCTGAGAAACCTATATGCAGGTCAAAAAGCAACAGTTAGAAACGGATGTGGAACAACAGACTGGTTCAAAATTGGGAAAGGAGTACGTCAAGGCTGTATATTGTCACCCTGTTTATTTAACTTATATGCAGAGTACATCATGCAAAATGCCAAGCTGGATGAATCACAAGCTGTTACAAAGATTACTGAGAGAAATATCAACACTTTCAGATATTCAGATGATATAACCCTTATGGCAGATATCGAAGAGGAGCTAAAGAGCCTCTTGATGAATATGAAAGAGGAGAGTGAAAAAGCTGACTTAAAACTCAGCATTCAAAAAACTAAGATCATGGCATCTGCTCCCATCACTTCATGGCAAATAGATGCAGAAAAATGAAAACTGTGGCAGATTTTTATTTTCTCGAGCTCCAAAATCTCTGTGGACAGTAACTGCAGCTCTAAAATTAAAAGATGTTTGCTCCTTGGAAGGAAAGCTATGACAAACCTAGAGAGCATATTAAAAAGTAGAGACATCACTTTGCTGACAAAGATCCATTTAGTCAAAGCTACTGTTTTTCCAAGAGTCATGTACCAGTGTGAGATTTGGATCATAAAGAAGGCTGAGTGTGGGAGAATTGATACTTTCAAATTGTGGTGCTGGAGAAGACTCTTGAGAGTCCCTTGGACAGCAAGGAGCTCAAACCAGTCAATCGCTAAAGGAAATCAACCCTAAGTATTCATTGGAAGGACTGATACTGAAGCTCCAATACTTTGGCCACATGATTCCTCCTGAGCCAACACACTGGAAAAGACCTTGATGCTGGGAAAGATTGAAGGCAGGAGGAGAAGGGGGATACTGAGAATGAGATGGTTGGACAGCATCACTGAATCAAGGGATATAAGTTTGAGCAAACTCTGGGAGACAGTGAAGAAGAGAGAAGTCTGGTGTGCTGCAGTCCATGGGGTCACAAAGAGTCAGACAAGACTTAGTGACTGAACAACAAATAATAGACAAAGTGTGATTATCTTCATATTAATACAACCTGTGCTTTGAATTTCCTACATTTAGAATTGACTTTTGACTAAATTTTGGGGGGGGAAATTCCCAATATTTTTTTTACTATCTTTCTATTCCATTTTCTCTATTTTCTCATTCTAGAATTCATGTTAGATTATGTGATATCATCCCTCGGGTCTTTGAAACTTTGTTAATTTTTTTTCCTGAGAGATTCAATTTTGAAAATTTCTATTGATCTTCTTCTGATTCACTGTTCTTTTCTTCTACTATACCCAATCTGCTTCTACTATCATTCTCTTCCAATGAAATTTTTATTTCAGGATTTTAAAATTTTAAGTTCTGGGGTTTCCATTTGATTTTCAGCAATTTTCTTATTTTTCCAAGTAATTTGTAATATTTTACTCAGTATATTGATTATATTTCTGCTTGTCCTTCAGCTTGTTTAAATCTTCTTATTTTAAAATTCTTATCTGTTCATTTCAATAGATTGTGGATTTGTTTCTATTGACTGATTTTACTTTTGGGTATAGGCAACTCTCCCTTGTATGCTGGCTAATTTTGTGTGTCAACTTGCAGCAGAGTACCTAGATTTAAACATTTTTTTCTGAGTGTATCTGTGGAAGATTTTCTAAATGAGATTAGCACTTGACTCTGTGGACTCAGCAGAGTAGATCCTCCTGTCCAAAGTAGGTGGGCAGTATCAAATCCACTGACAATTGAATAGAACTAAAAGCAGAGAAAGGATACTTTGTGGCTAAAGTTTCTCTTGTTCAAATTTAAATGTATTATTTTTTTAATATATAGTTATTCTTTAAGGTGTATACATCTAAAAGACTATCATATATATATTGTAGTCTTTTGGTCAAAAAAGTTGGCATGTAACCCCTTTTGATATAAAAACACATTTTAAAATAACAGATTATATAACTTTAAAAAATCTCTACAGTCTCCTTATGATTCACTATTCATATCATTCTTATTGTGGTTAGGATCTGACTAATTCTGTATTCCAGTTACATAGTTTTCTACATTTATGATCTTAGATATTTAACTTCTAAGCCACTGTTTCCTCATCTGTAAAACAGAAATAATTGCATAACTTACCCCATAGGGCTATGGGGAATATATACAATGTATTTCATGCAAAGCATTTGTCAGCTTCCAGCACATATTCTTTTTGACAATGTTAATAATGAATAATGAAAGGTAAGAGAAAGTTTCCTGCTTATGTGGGTCCTTAAGGATTTTGTATAATTAAAATCTTTACTAAAGTCAGAAAACAAGTTTTTTGTAAGAAACATTTTGATAATTCAACAATAAAAATAAAGGGGAAAAACTTGAAACTCTGAACCATGAACATGGAAAAGATCAGACATGTATCTGAAGAAGACTCACAGCTTAAGACTTGACTGTAACACACTGCCCTATAGAAAACATTTTTTTAAATTTAAATTGTTAAAGCTATGAGACAAACAGGAAAAAATATTGTCATTATTATTTTAATGCTGAATAAATTGTGGTTATAAAAGATTAAGAGACTTATCCAAGTTAAGCGGAGGAGTGTAATTCAGATCCTGGATGCAGGACTCTACAGGCCACTGTCTTAAACCTCTACATGTGTATCACCATCAGCATAAAATGTCTACTCAGTAGGAACCACAGGAAGTGTTACACTGATGTGTTACACAGACAACATAGTGATACTATAAACTTGTCATATCAAAATATTCAGGTTCTATTTAAACAGCTTAGGAAAAAATGTATAGACTTCCCAGGTGGCTCAGCGGTAAAGAATTTGCCCGCAGAAAATGCAGGTTCGCTCCTTGCATTGGGAAGATCACTTAGAGAAGGAAACGGCAACCTACGCCAGTATTCTTGCCTGGAAAATTTTGTGGGCAGAGGAGCCTGGCAGGCTACAGTCCACGAGGTCACAAAGATTTGGACAGGACTGAGCAAATAAGCACGCACACATACAAACAGTTTAGAAAAATAGGTAATAGTTCATAGAAGAAAGTTACTGGTTTTTTTTTTTAAGGTTTTGTATTTAACCATTACTTGCTTGACTTTGAAAAAAGGAATTATTTATTTTACAGAGGGAAAGGGAAATTTGGGGATAGGCCCATAAGCTGTTTGTATATATCAAATACAGCAACGTGGGCTATGTACGCTGTTTGCAACATATATCAAATATGGTAATTTCCATGATTTGATCCATATAAAAATAAATTATTAATAGAACTTGGTATAAAATTAAAATTATCCTGATAAAATTATGTCTCATGAATATAGTGCAAAGTTAATAAACACAGCAATTGGCCTTTGGGCTTCAAGCAATGGCATAAATGATAAGGAGAACAAGGAAATAGCTAAAGCAATTTCTGAAAAAGCTAACTTGTGCACTCAATAAGTATTTATTAAACACCTGCTGGATGCCGGTGTAAGCCAGGCCCGTTTCAGGGAACGGGATGGTAGACATGCAGACATCTAGCCATGACTGCGGCACTTGCCAGTACTGATTCTGGGTGTAAGAGCTCTAGGACCATTCCACTTCTTAACAGCTGGGAGTCAGGTGTGCCATGGTGACTGGTGTGGTGACTGGGGGATTGACAGTCACTCAGATTCTACAGCATTGACACATAGGGCTCTAATTCTTTTGCAGAAATCCACAGTCACTACAGTCACTTCTAGTTGGATGTGTAGCCTTCATGGAGGTTTGAAGAGCATTCAGATTTGTCTGTATCCATTCTCTTAGATGGAAGACACCCAAGACTTTTTAAAATAATATTCCTCCTTAGCATTGGCATGTATGCAAGTTTATTAACTTCATTAGGTCATTTCTCATGGTTTTCCTTTCACAAAAAATGGATGATAATGCCTAAAGAAAGTGTTATGTGTATATACTATTGATACCAAGTATAAAATAGATAACTAATGAGAACATAGTGTATAACACAGGGAACTCTACTTAATGCACTATGGTGACCAAAACAGCAAGGCAGTCCAAAAGGGAGGGGATATATGCATATGTAAAGCTGATTCATTTTGCTGTATAGTAGAAACTTAATACAACATTGTAAAGCAACTACACTCCAATAAAAATTAATTTTTAAAAAAGGCAAATATACTAAATTTCTACAAAATATTTCTAACATATATCAACTTTGTATATATTATAAGATGTGGAATGTAAGATACAGAACAAAATATTTCTGCTCTCTTACTGAAGTAGTTAATCCTCTAAGACTTCCCATAGTGTGACTTACAGTGTGCATTTCCTTACCGCTAACTCTAATCCTTTGAAGAGAATAAACCTGTGGGATTTTTTTTTTATTAATTGCTAACTAAACCTGTTCTGGTAGGCATTTTCATCTCTATTTAATACCTGGTATGAAAGTATTATAACTGAAAGGGTACAGAGAGGTCATCTAAGAAGTTCCATTTGCTGCACAAAAGTCCCTTCTACTATACCTCAGCCTGTGGTCACTCAATGTTTCCTTGAATATCTGTAGAGATGGGTGTCTTTTAACTTTAAAATTTTTTCTTATAGATTATTTTTAATGTCTTGATATACTAATGTTTTGTTTCTGCCCTCTGAGTTCCCACGATAAAACTAAACTCTCATATGATAAGACTGTTGGCTTCTGAAGCCCACTCCATGGGCAAACTTTCTGGTTAGCCTCCTTTGTGTTACCTGACAAAGGTCCGTCTAGTCAAGGCTATGGTTTTTCCAGGGGTCATGTATGGATGTGAGACTCGGACCATAAAGAAAGCTGAGCACAGAAGAATTGATGTTTTTGAACCGTGGTGTTGGAGAAGACCCTGGAGGGTTCCTTGGACTGCAAGGAGATCAAACCAGTCAATCCTAAAGGAAATCAGTCCTGAATATTCATTGGAAGGACTGATACTAAAACTGAAGCTCTAATACTTTGGCCACCTGATGCGAAGAACTGACTCATTAGCAAAGACCCTGATGCTGGGAAAGGTTCAAGGCAGGAGGATAAGGGGACGACAGAGGATGAGATGGTTGGATGGGATCACAGATTCGATGGACCTGAGTTTGAGCGAGCTCCAGTAGTTGGTGATGGACAGGGAAATCTGGTGTGCTGCAGTCCATGGGGGCATGACTGAGCGGCTGAACTGAACTGCATTGCCCTTGCCCTTGAAGGACAGCCATGTGCTGCAGACTTTCTTGTATCTGTAATTTTTGTTCTGTAAAGCAAGGGTGTTTTCTGTTTATTAAATTCTAAGCATTTGAATTAAGATTAACACAAGAAAAGAATAGCAGTTTTTATTGCCTGAATTCAGTCAGAATTACACCTTATTTGTCCTTGGAGGGATATTGTATGATGAGTAACATTAGATCACCAATGAAAAAGAATACTTGCCTCCTGATACTGCTCAATTTCAAAATTTCCTATTTATTTTCAAATTTAATAACATATTAAGCCCTTGCATGCTTAATCTCTCGTTCTCTGCAACCCTTTGGACTGTAGCCTGCCAAACTCCTTTGTCCTCTGGATTTTTCAGGCAAGAACACCAGAAATCAAAGTTTCTCAGTCGTGTCCCACTCTTTGCCCACTCTTTCCTCCTTAGACTATAGAGTCTATGGGATTCTCTAAGCCAGAATACCAGAGTGGGTATCCTTTCCCTTCTCCAGGGGATCTTCCCAACTCAGGGATCGAACCCAGGGCCCCTGCATTGCAGGCAGATTCTTTACCAACTGAGTCACAAAGGAAGCTCAAGAGTAGTGGAGTGGGTAGCCTATCCCTTCTCCAGTGGATCAGCTGCCATTTCCTACTCCAGGGGAATCTTCCCAACCCAGGGATTGAATCTGTGTCTCCTACATTGCAGGCAGATTCTTTATCCACAGAGTCATCGAAGAACTGCCAGGTTCCTCTCTCCATGGAATTCTCCAAGCAAGAATACTGGAGTGGATTGTCATTTCTTCCTCTAAAGGATCTTCCAGACCCAGGGTTCAAACCTGTTTGCATCTCTTGCATTGGTTGGCAGATTCTTTATGGTCTGAGCCACCAGGGAAGCCCATTAAGCATTTATCTAATTTTAATTACTATGTAAGGTGCTTCCGTATGTTGTTTAGTCGCTAAGTTGTGTCTGACTCTTTGCAATCCCATGGACTGTAACCCACCATGCTTCTCTGTCAATGGGATTTCCCAGGCATGAATACCGGGGTGGGTTGCCATTTCCTCCTCTAGGGGATCTTCCCAAACCAGGGATCGAATCCACGTATCCTGCACCGGCAGGCAGATTCTTTACTGCTGAGCTGCCAGGGAAGCCCAAAGTGCTTCTATATCCCTTTATACTAGCCAAGAAACTCAATCCTCTGAGGAACCCTGAGGATGTATGGCAGGAAGAGGTCAGATTTACTCAAAACTTCAGCTCTGACACTGATAAAACATCATTTATGAAATCAGACTGAATGCTGAATGTTTTTATACATTTCATTTCACTTAATTCCCAGTTCCAGAGATAATTATCTGCATTTTAAAGATAAAAAACCTGAGACTCAGAGTATGACTTTCCCACTCATAGTCAACAAAGAAAATATAAAAATATAAACACCAGTCTCAAATCTAGAGCTCTTCCTACTTCATGTAGCTTGCTAGTAGTGATGGTTGACAATTTCTTTTTTTCTGCTACCTTATAGTAGCTAGAATTTCAATAGTAGGATAATCAAAGCTTTCTGCAACTTGCTGGTTTGATCAGGGCAACTTGTGGCCCTACACAAATGGAAATCAAAAGTTGGGACACCAAAATTTACTAATTAGAAAGGCAAATATTTCATTATCTTACTTATATGTGAAATTTAAAAACAAACAAAAACAGGGTTATAAGGAGTTGGAGCCTAGAGGAAATGGGTGATGGTGGTCAAAGTATAGAAACTTCCAGTCATAAGATGAATAAGCTTCAGGGATCTGACCTACACCATGGTGACTATACTTAACAATACTGTATTATATATTTGAAAGTTGATGAGAGAGTTACGTCTTAAATGTTCCCACAACACATTCACACACTTAAACATACAAAGCTAAAGTAATGGATGTGTTAACTAAACATATTATGGTAATCATTTCATAACCTATACATCCATCAAACTATTACACTATATACCTTAAATTTACCCAATGTAATATGTCAACTATGTCTCAACAAACCTGGCAAAATATTATATTCTTTAATATTCTTTAAATATTCTTAAATAAAGAATATTTATTAGTGAAATTATTAGTTTTTAAAACCCTGTTTCAGTGTGTATGTGCATATGCAGCTATGACACAGTGTGAAGTTTATCCTATGGTTTAAAAGACACTTTTGGAAGAATATGATGACGATGGGTTGGAGAGAGGAGAATAATGGAGACAGAGAATCAAATTAGAGGCTATAAGTAACAGTCCAAGAGAAAATGAAGGACTAAAACAAGGAAATGCCCAGAAGAATGGAAAAGACCGAGTCTGTGAATACACAGCAAGAAAACACTATTTCCTTTAGCTGCCAAAGGAAAGGGACAAGGCAAAGACAGACTGAGTCTTAGATTTCTGGCCTGGATGGGTGACTAATTAACATCAGTTGAGGAAGCAGATAAAAGTGAGGAGGGTTTTGGAGGTAAAAGCAATAAGTTCAGTTTGAATTATACTCCTCAAACATCTAAATGGAATATGCAGTTAAAGACTTCAAGGTAAAGACATAGGTTAGGGAGTCAGAAGTCAACTATATTATGCAGAGCACATGTAGATTAAATAATAAGAGGTCATGCACAAGGCACTGGAGAAAAAGAATCCACAAAGACTTAAGGGTGCGATCACAAAAGCTGGAAAAGAACAAGAGAGAGTGGTTCTAAGAAATCCAGGGAAAGAAAATCAGTTTTCTGAGTGGATTAGTCATCACAGTTAAATACCCCCAAATGTCTATAACATAAGGACAGAAAAGCATTCATTGTCGCCATAATTAAGAGGCAACTGGCAGCTTTTGTCAGAACAATTTTAGGTAAGTATAAGAAATTAAAACACGGTTGTAAGATAAGGAAGTGAATATGTTATACACATGTGCATACAAATACACACGTACATTTTCATGTGCAAACACACACACACACACCTGTTATCTTAGTCCTGAGGAAATCAACTCTAATCCCATCTTGGTTAAAATGAAAACTGATACTCAAAAACATACTAGTTATAATAAATTAGGTTTCTAAATGAAGCAGTTTTCTCAATCAGAGTGATAAGATTGAATATTCAATTATAAGCAACAAAAGTTTAATGTTTCCCTGCTTTTGCACTGATTTTGCTAACCTGCAACAATGACATAAGGCAAGTCTGGGGTTTGGAATCAAATTATGAGTATTAAATACCGTCTCTGTCAGAGTACTAATTATGATACCTTACCTCTCAAGCTCTTTTTCTGTAAAATGGGGATTATGTTGATAACACTAATACCTTGCTTTTGGAGTTGGTTGTTGATTGTGCCTGAGCAAAAGTCCTCAAGAAATGTTAGCTGTTAACTATTTTTCTGAGTTTTTTTGAGAACTAATTTCTAGAAAAAAAAAATAAAAAGAAAAGAGGGACATTGATGCATTGCTACAATTTTGTTCACATAAAACTCTGCTGAAATAGAATTTGAATGAACGTATGCAATATTTTTGAGGGCTCTTTAAATATGATAAAAAGCCGAAGTTTTATGCGTAGATATTTAAAGTGATTCTTGAAATTTTTGAAGACTCGTTTTTAATCCCACATTCGATGGTTAGACATCTTCTCTTGTGTTAAGTGCATCTTTAATTGAAAAGCAAATTGTCATGTTCCATAAGGTAACTAAGATACTTGATGTTTCCAAATGTGGTCCACTGATCTTTAAAACTCTAAGCCTGCTCACTGAAATCAAAGAACTAAAGGTAGAATCATGCAAAAGATATCAATCCCATGCTTAACATTTTTAAGATTATTTTCTTAAAATGACAATACAACCAAAAAAACTTCCCAAATGATTATAATCAATACCAATAGGATGCTGAGAAAATAAATTTTTTAATTATAGAAATTAAAGGAAAAAATTTAAAGAGCAGAGGGGAACTTTATGTGAAGTGATAAGTTTTGAATACACAAATTACACAAATTGAAAAGAAAACACAAATAGTTGCCTTTGGTAGTCACTCAGCCAAAGTTTCAATGAAACTGTAAATGTCAGTTATTCCGCAATTTCAACACATCGTGATAGTTGATGATTCAACTAATAACTGATCCCAGGGAGAGACTCTCAAACCACAGGCTTCATTGCATTCACTTCAGAGTGTATAAAATAGCTATGATATTCCAGGGCCAGTCACTTCCATTTCTTACAACACCATCCCAGAGAAGGAACGGACTGGGGAGTTTGAGGTAAGAGAGATCTTAAGAATTATGGATCTTAATATATCAAGACATATTATATACCTTTATATATGTTATCTAGAGAGAGATATATATCCAGTAAACTGTCAAAGTTAAAATTATTGAGACTGTCATGCAATGGTTGCTTGAATCTGTAATCTTTAAGTGCTAAGACAATCATCTAGGGTATACCTATTTACAAGACTCTTTCTTAAAATCATCACCCAGCTGTCATAAGTACATATTTTAGAATGACCATAAAGAAATCTTTATTGGAGCTGGAGTGCTGGCGGCATAGTTTCTGTTACAAGAGCCTCAGGTTCATCGATTTATGAGCTTAAGTCAGTAAATGTAGAGAACATGCAATACCACATATTCTCTAGAGTATGAACATGTGACTATTTGTGGCCTCCTGTTTTTCTTTAAAATTTTCTGTATTTACATTCCTTTCTATAAAATATCATGTTGACTTTAATGTAAAAATTACTTGGATTTTCCTATAAATCCTTAAATGAAACTGATGCTCCAGGAAGATGGATCTAATTTATTCAGAGACCTTGGATGTGTACCCCAGCATACAGCTATATGCTGCTATGGGCACTACAGTTTGAGAAATAGACAAATAAAAGGTGGTAGTTGGTAATTACACTGAGTCCTGCCTATAAGACAAGATCTGAAAGAGTCTATAATGTGCTTTACCTGTTTGCTTCAGGTGGTTCTAAATCATCCTTGAATTCATATTTGTAATCCCCCTTTGGAATAGGTTCACTTGAATTCTACTCTCTCCAAAAATATTTCCTTGATTTCTCTGGTTTTTTCTGTATTTCATATTACTTAGTCACTAAGTTATGTCCAACTCTTCTGCAACACCATGGACTGTAACCTGCCAGGCTTTTCTGTCCAAATAACTCTCCAGGCAAGAATATTGGAGTGGGTAGCTATTCCTTTCTCCAGGGGATCTTCCAGACCCAGGAGTTGAACCCAAGTCTGTTGCATTGCAGGCAAATTCTTTACCATCTGAGCCACCAGGGAAGCCCTAAATTGTGATCCCCACACTGTTTCTGTATAGGCCAAGGCTGTATTTCCTTCCAGCAGCTACTCTTATTAGCATGTACAGAGAAGTATTAATCTTAAATAATATGTGAATATTTGTTTTTTAAAAATTTGATGTAACATCAAAATTGCAAAACACCTTTGATTCTACCTAAAAAAAATAATGGTCTCCAAATATGTTGATGCTCTAAGAGCTACTAGTAACATAATTTGTGCTACAACTAGATCTATTGAATTTGTGTTGACATTTGGTCTTTCTATTACTTTCTATTACTTCTAGAATACATCTGAATAAAATGAAAGTTCTTCTTCTGCTCACAGCCGTCTTGGCAATAACCATTGGTTTCCCGGTGAGTAGTTCTGTATTTCAGAATATTTATGGGTTGTTGTTGGTTTTTTTGTTGTTGCTGCTATGGTTATTGTTCTAATTCATGAATCCTAGGAAAGGTTTCTACTTTAAGTATGTCTAATATCTGGCTTTTTTACATTATATTCTATGCAATTTTATAAATCATATACTGTTTCATGTATAGTTTAATTCTACATAGTCTTGATGAAGTGGTGAATTTTTTTAGGTGTTTAGAATAAATAATAACATTTTTCAGTAGAATAATTCCTAGGATATTTTCTGGAAGCTCAAATCCTAAATTTAAACAAATGGCTACTATGAAACAATACTGAGTAGTGGCTAGTTAAACTATTTCTTTCAGACATATGTATGGTTCTCAGTTTGTTGTTTTATTATCACAAGTTGAATTAACTTCACTGTTTGATCTTTAGGTCTCTCAAGACAAGGAAAGAGAAACACGGAGTGTAAGTTACACTTTTGCTGTTTAACATGTGTGATTTTCATGTGAAATATCCATAAGTGTGGTTAAAGATATTCCTTTAATCAAACTTCTCAAACTCTAGAGAAATCCTTAGAGAGTTTGGGTATTAGACTCAACAGAGATTCAGCCTTCAGGGATATGACCTCTGCTTGTTATAAAGAGAATTATCTCAGCATCTCACATAACAGTGGGGCCAAACTAAAATTTGAATCACTCTATAATGAATTGCATTATAATACTTTTTTACTAAAACTAGCCCAATAAATGTTGATACTCACTCATCCCTCTATTCTGCTTTAACTCTACAAAACCCAGTCCAGAGAAGATAATAAAAATGATAATATAAGTAAAAAATTGAGAATTAGGAAATTTGGGCCTGCTTTGATGACCCCACCAGTGGAAAATTTACTAACATCTTATTTTGGTCTAAACAGTTAATAAAAAATGTTTAAGAAAAAGAAAATAAAATTTTAAACAGGAAGCTCTTGTTTAGGAATTTGCTTATACTCAGATTAATCTTATTATGTCATGTATGGATGTGAGAGTTGGATTATAAAGAAAGCTGAGTGCTGAAAAATTGATGCTTTTGAACTGTGATGTTGGAGAAGACTCTTGAGAATCCCTTGGACTGCAAGGAGATCCAGCCAGTCCATACTAAAGGAGATCAGTCCTGGGTGTTCATTGGAAGGACTGATGCTGAAGCTGAGAGTCCAATACTTTGGCGACCCGATGCAAAGAGCTGACTCATTTGAAAAGACCGTGATGCTGGGAGGGATTGGGGGCGGGAGGAGAAGGGGACCACAGAGGATGAGATGGCTGGATGGCATCATCGACTTGATGGACATGAGTTTGGGTAAACTCTGGGAGTTGGTGATGGACAGGGGGGAGGCCTGGCGTGCTGTGGTTCATGGGGTTGCAAAGAGTCGGACACGACTGAGAGACTGAACTGAACTGAATATTATCTTAAAGCAAGCATGATCGAGGCCAAAACTATAGAGAATTAAGGATACAGAAATTGACAGGAATATGGATGGACAGTAGAGAGGGAAAGAAGGAAAAAAGAAATGAAATAGAGGAGATTGTATCTTTGGGTAAAGACCTTATATAAAGGCAAAGAGAAAAAATTTGATCTCTCCTCCTCAATACCCTCCCCTTGATCTTACACTTACAGAAGCAATCATCAGGAAAATTATCAGGCTATAAGTAGAAAGGTACAAGAACAGGGTTATCTATAAGTGATTTCCTACATTTTTCTAAAATGATGCAAATTAATCAAATCCCTATTCATAGTAAACACAGAAAAGGTAAATATCTCAGAGATTCTAAAGCCCCTACTTAAAAATGAAGACCTGCATGTTCATTCAATTTCTTTCTCTCAACAGGTCAGTGAGAGTGATGAACTATCTTCACAGCTCTTTTTTCCTCCTTACCCATATCCACGCAGCCATTATTCACAATTCTTCTGTCCATGGTGGACCTATTTTTATCCTCCCATGCCAGTACCTGCATCTGTCTCTGCAGCTACCCCTCTTAATGAGAAGTAAATAAGAAAGAGAAGTCCCAGTGCAATTTAAGATGAAATAGGTGGTAAGTATGCAGAATACAAAACAGGTGGGATTTTGAGGGGGTGTTTTTGTTGGTGGTCTCTAGCTGTGTGACAAGGAGGATCCTATCTCCTTGACCAGGGATCAAACCCACATTCCCTGCATTGGCAGCTCAGAGTCTTAATTACTGGATGGTCAGGGAAGCCCCCAGTATGTGTTTTGTTTTTGTTTCTTTTTGGAAGATAATTGCTTTAGAATACTGTGCTGGTTTCTGCCATATATCAACATGAATCAGCCACAGGCACACCCATGTCCCTTCCTTCTTGAACCTCCCTCCCATCTCCCACCCCATCCACCGTCCAGGTGGTCACGCAGCAAATTCCCACTGGCTATCTATTTTACATATGGTAATATGAATGGATACAGAAATTGTGGTACATATATACAATGGAATACTACTCAGCTTTAAAAAAGAATGCATTTGAGTAAGTCCTAATGAGGTAGATGAACCTAGAGTTCATCCTACAACCTAAAGCCTATTGTACAGAGTGAAGAAAGTCAGAAAGAGAAAGACAAATAATGTATATTAGCACATGTGAATGGAATCTAGAAAGATGGTACAGATGAACCTATTAGCAAGACAGCAATGGAGACGCAGACATCAAGAACAGAGTTGTGGACACAGTGTGGGAAAGGGATAGTGGGATGAATTGGAGTAACATGGAAACATACACATTACCCAGCATGAGTTTTCTTTACTTTGCTGTCTGTAGACTGATATACATTATTTCATGAAAAAAAAAAAATTGTTGCAATGTTTTCCATGAAACATTGTCTGTGTGTGTTTGTTAGTCCCTCAGTCATTTCTGACTCTTTGCAATGCCATGGACCCTGCCAGGCTTCTCTATCCATGGGATTCTCCAGGCAAGAATCCTGGAGTGGGTTGCCAGTTCCTTCTCCAGGGGATCTTCCCAACCCAGGATTCAAACCGGAGTCTCCCACAATGCAGGCAGATTCTTTACCATCTGAGCCAAGGGGAAGCCCAAGTTATAACTTACTTCAATCTCCTTCTCTGGTAGAAAGTGTCAGTGTCTCTGCTCAGAGGTTGGGCTTCCTTGGTGGCTCAGTGGTAAAGAATTTACCTGCCAAACAGGAGACGCGGTTTTGATTCCTGGGTCGGAAAGATCCCCTGGAGAAGGAAATGGCAACCCACTCCAGTATTCATGCCTGGGAAATCCCAGACACAGGAGCCTGGTGGGCTACAGTTCATGGGGTAGCCAAAAAGACACACACAACTTAGTGACTAAACAACAACGACTTACAGGTACAAATATATGCCCTTGTACGATCCACCTACACAGCAGTTTGAATCCCTCACTTGCTCTGATGCAATAGAAATAGTCTTTCTTATGAAAATATTTTTGAAAAATATTTTTAACATTTTCTATTATCATCAACAATGGTGCATTTAAGGGCTGAATCAGAGCACCCAAAGAAGGTAAAATTTTAATCAAAGTAAAGATCATAATTGACTAACTTGTGGATCTAGGGTCTAAAGCAGACTTCAGCCTATGCCTTAGAAAATCATCCATTGTTCTAATTAGTATCAGAACGCACTTAACTTTTAATTTTCACAATGAAATAAAATTCTAAAGACTGAATGCTCCACCTGAAATAAAGTTTCCTTTTATCTCATCATCTCAAAATCAAATTGATAGTTTGTTAATTACCAATGAATTGAGGCAATGTAAATGGTACTAAAGATTACATTAGGACCGGGGTGGTGGGAGGGGGAGTGGAATCTTTTATCTAATGCCAACCACTAAAAGTCTCTGCTTTCTTTCTTTCATCTACTCTGTCTTCTTGAACAGAAAGTTTCCCAGCCCTTGAACTAGATATACTTTTGAGCCAATATTTGTAATTAAAAAGCAAAAAGACTTACACATTCACAAGCACATGACTCACTGAGTTTAATAACTTTATGTCTGTGATTTATTTCAGGTCACTGCAAAATTTAACGTGAGCCACTTCCTTGAAAAATCAATATTCCTGTTAATCAAAGAAAAATAAATGTGATTGAAGAAGCATACAAGATCATGGTTTCCCATCATTTTCTAAATCTGCATTGCCTGTAGGCATGCAAAATAAATTTTAACAGATTAATTTAATATACACTTCCTGATGATAACTATTCCAAGGAAAGTACTGGAGTGGAGGTAACCAGAATTCACTAGCCCTGGAATTACCTTGACTGAAAGCCTACTCAGTAGCTTAAGTTATTGTAGCGTAAAGGAATTAGAGAAGACGAGGTTTGGAAAAAGAACGAGACTCCAAGACCGGCACTTTACAGGAACAGATCACCTTTAATGAGACGAGAAGTGGCAGCCATCAGATTAGAGAGCTGCTGCGCTAAGTCAGGAAGAAAGTAGGTATATATATATATGCAGAGATACATCATTTTGAGGGGGTCTGTTTTTCCTCATGATTATTTTTGATTAGTTAGATTTCAACAACTGGGGTAAGGAATTCCTGAGACTGCCGGAGACTGGGATTAGCTGGGAGCTGAACGTAATCAATCTGAATGTCCATTCCTTTCTTGGGGGAGAAAGTTCTTTATTCTGTATAGAATGGTGGGGAGAAGAACCTGGAGGGGAGTTTTAACCCCAGGCTATTTTGAGCTGTGTAGCTTTCCTTCAGTTATGTAGTTCTACTGCTTGTATTAAAGATACTAGATGATTTAATTTACTTCAAAAACACATTTGATTAATTGAGTCTGAATTACTCAGTTACTCATTTTAGTCTGAAATTTATATGCTGTAGCATATTAAGCTTGATATGTTGGTAAAGGATATAAAAAACAACCAAATCCTCTCTCTAATTTAAAAAAAAAAAAGGGTAATGGGTGGGTAATCCTAAAAGTAGCATTTATATCAAGCGTATAGGTTAGAGTTCTTTTTCAAATCATTCTATCACCAAATCTCCACATAATCTCAGTTCAGTAATCACATTTTATGTGGGGGGAAATTGAATATCATGAAAGTCCAATGTCCTTCACAATCATAGCATGTGGCAGAAAAGAAGTAAAAACCTCTATCCAAATCTTGTGCTTTTGTTTTAGCAGCATATTTCGTCAAATAAATTTTGTGTCCAGGACTCCACGACGACAGTGCCAAAGACTAGTTAAGTCCCTTTGTTTTCGCTTTATTTCAGGAAGAAATATCGAATTCATGCTAATAAGGGTAACTTCCCCCAGGCTCTCCTATGCTAATAACTCCAGTGCCAAACTGCCTCAGGAGTGAGCTTTAAAAAAGTATAATGACCTTTATTCTGTCTTGCTCAAATGCCTTGTGAGGTTTCTTATTGCCTACAATAAGATTGCAAGGGAATCAGCCTACAGGGGAAATTCAGAGAGACCTCTGCGAGTAGAAACACAAGGATCAGGAAGAAGCACTACTGAATTAATGTCAGTGGTTTTGAATTTTGAAGAGCCAAGAACTGGAGTTACAGAATGCTTCTTAACACTGACATTACTTAGAATATTAGCCAGAGAGAAGTCTGGCTCCAAATTATAGTATTTTTTTAACGTATACTATTATCTATAGAACTGAGTATCTGTCATCCGTGCATAGTGAAGTGAAAAGTCAAAGTGTTAGTGTCTGTGTGTCTGACTCCTTGCAACCCCACGGACTGCAGCCCACCAGGCTCCTCTGTCCAAGGAATTCTCCAGGCAAGGATACTGGAGTGGGTAGCCGTTCCCTTCTGCAGGGGAGCTTCCTGACCCAGGAATCGGACTCCAGTCTCCTTCATTGCAGGCTGATTCTTTAGTGTCTGAGCCATCAGGGAAGTCCTCCATGCATTTACACACATATGTGTGTGTGTACAACACAACATACTTAGGTAAGCAAACCCCACTCCAACACAGAATAGGATACAATGAAGGCCATTGCAAAGATCTGTGTGTTTTTCACTGTAAATTTTGCTTATAATTCTTACTTCTTTTCTGCATATGTACTTTTACCATATGCAAGAATTATTAAAAATGACACAAGCTAGTTTTGCTATTTGGAGTTTATAAAAATGTGATTGTACAGTTTGTAGTCTTCTGAAATTTTGTCTGCATTTACCATGCATATAAGGCATTCAAAATACTGTATTGTTAGTTTTGCTGTTTTGAGCTTTATAAAAATGGTATCATACTCAAAAGAAAAAGAAGAAGAAGTCTGTTTCCCCCACAGGGCATTCAAGGCCTCTACATACTAACCTCCAGCTTCTTTTCAAATCCCTCCAGCCACCCACTCCCAGCCTCCCTTGCATTCTCCAGTGGCACACTAGACCATCGTCATTTCGCACCACTGGATGTCACACACAACTGTGCCTTTGCTTGTTATGCTCTCTCTTCATGGAATATCCTTTCTTTTGTTTCACTGTTTAAATCCAATTTATCTCTCAAGGTCCAAATCCAATATTATGACCTGCCTGAAAAATTTTCTCCTATTTCTCCAAACAGAATGCATCACTTACCATTCGACTCTCTTTCACTGCATTTTCCCCACTCTTTTTATGAATCCCATTATAATTTACCCTCTAATAAAATAAATAATTTGTATTTCTGTTTTCTTCTTGAAGAGACTGTAAGTTCCTATGAGGTGGAGGTAGATGCACCCAACTCCTCAGGGTAAAGTGATTAGAGATTCATTCCTTGTGGACTGAAACTCCAAGATGGGAATAGCAGGACAATTAAGAAGGAGGCTGGGCCCAGCCCTGACCACACATTTCTCATTCTCGAAGTCAGGAGACCTCCCTGGCCACACATGTGCAGAAAGGCTCCTTGGAGGTCAAATGGGGAGTGATGCCAAGAAATGTTCTACCTATAAGCCTTTTCAGTAGAATCCATCTTGGCTAAGAGATGCGTGTACACACATGTGAGGATCCTGAGATCTACCAAATATAGACGGTGAACCAGGCTAATCAAAATGATTGACCAAAGGAAACTCAGAAGAAGTGTTCCATAAAAGTAATTCAAACTGCAATGAGGGCACGACTCAGCAACTCTCTCACTCTCTCTGAGTCCACCAGTGCGTCTCTCCACTGGTACTGTCCTCTTTTTCCTCTTAATAAATACTTTTCACTTGCTTCACTACTTTGTGTCTTTATGGAAATTCTTTTCTGCAAAGTTAAAGTGTCAGGGCCCTTGTCTCTGAACTTGTCACTATCTAGTGGCTAAGATTTGGTGCTTAGACTGTTGTGACTTGGCCTCAGTCTCTGGCTAGGAACCCAAGCCCCACTTCAAGCCAATGCCAGCCAAGGCCACCCAAGATCACCTAGAGTATCACAAGAATATAACTATTCCCCTAGATAATGAAAGCAGCACGCACACACACACACACGCGCACATACATGCACACACAATGTCTTAAAGCATTTACTATTTCACCAACTATGGGAAAATCAAGCTCAGAGACTTTCAGTTTATCAAGTATAATTTCTCTTGCATATAAAGGTAAGTGCATATAGCAAAGGTTTGTGACCTTTATTAAGGAACAGTTTGTCCTAATCATCAGTTCCCGTAAATCCCATCATGAGCATTCTAGAAACAAAACCCCTCAAAGAAAAAAAGGTAGCATGTGGCAACGAAAAGAAACTTCCCTGCAGTATATGACAGAAGTCATCCAGCAAGAATCTGCCTACACAATAAGCCTTTCATTGTGTCACAAAGGCAGCCTTTGTCCCATAGGTAATTTTCAGGAAATTAGAATTCTCACTGAGTAAAGATCACATCTCTTCACCCCAAGTTTAAGTCATCACTGGACCCTTAGCATCAGTGCGGGAAATTCTGCCATGACCATAAGCTGGCTATAGATCAAGGCCAGCCTAATGAGCCTCTTGGCATGGCTTGAGTAGGGAAACTGCTGTCTCCATCAACCATTTTCAGGGATCAGAAGTTCCTCAAACATTAAACATTCCTTCTTTGGTACTAAAATTAGTGATCCCAGTTAAAACTATCTGAGTGACAGCCAGAGGACCACACTGTCCTCAATATAATTTGATAAATTAACTTTATAGGAGTTGTTTCCCAACCTTACAGCTGACAAATTGAATGCCACTGAATGACTGATGAAAGGCAGTCATGAGAAAGCAAGATGGAGGGGCATAAAGAAGGTAGGGATCCAGAGCCCTGAAGAGCAGCCAGAGAAAGACTTTGGCTGCTCTGAAGGTTAGGAGGGCAGCTCTGCAAATAATTTATGATCTTCCCTCTTCTTTTTCAGTCTTTGATATATTTCTTAACTCTTGGAATAGGATTTTTCCTTTATCCAGCTTAAATTACATCATTGTAAACTTCTGAGGAAAAAAGAAAACATCATATGTTTTATCTACTATATTTGTGAGGCAAATATATTCTATTAAAGTGAATCAATTATTCTCCCAGTGTATTTGGACAACATCATTTTTGGTCCTGACATTTACGGTTATTGCAGTTGGTGGGGTGGTTTCCCAATAAACTTGTCAATCAAACCTTCATTTTCTTTTGTAATCCAATGTTGGTTAATGAAGACAGGACCCACTAAAGCACTGTTTACCAAAGTGTGTTTCTTGAAGCATTAATGTCACTAGGTGGCACCTCAAATAAATATTTACCCTCAAAATATCTCTTATAAATTTACTGTATATTTACACATGGTAACATTCTTGAAAATGCATGTTTAAAAAATAATTTTGCTTCATTATGTTTTCCAAACTGTATTGACCATAGACCAATCCCCTAAACTCATTTAAAACAGTTGGCAAATCAGTGTGGCCCTGAACACATTATGCCATCTTAAAATGTAGTCAGCTATAGAGACACTGGTGGCCATATTCATGTCGAGTTTATACACTAATTACTGAAGAAAGCTTTCACGGAAAAGTAAACAAAGAGCTATATTCAACTCCAGTATTCTGCTACTTCCTTCGGGGAGAGGACTCATGTCCCCCATATAATCTTCCAAATTTTATCTAATTCACTAAAAAACTAAGCATTATTTATGTGTCAATTGTTCTGCTAAGTGCTAGGGATTTGAACAAAATTATTTATTTTTCAGCTTTAAGGATCTCAGTCTAGCGAGAGGAAACTAAACATGTATACAATTTCAATAAATATAATGAATATTCCAATAAGGTATTCATAGACAGGGGTTTTTTGTTGTTGTTTTGTTTATAAGCAAAGGAAAAATTAGTTCTGCCTACACAAATTTGGTGAGGTCCTACTGGTGACTTTGAGCTGAACCTGAAAGGATAAATAGGTATTGACAGTTAGATAAACGTAAATTAGATGTTCAATAGATGCTTATCGGATGGATAAATTCAACACTCAAAGTGGTATTTTTAATGACATTTAGCTTCAACCAGCAAAGTTAAGAAGAAGGGGAAAATGGAAATAAAATCATTTAGAAACTATTTCTAATAAATATACAAATGAGTTTATAAAGTTCTCTTAGTCTTAGAAATAACCTGTGACCTGAGAAACAAAAGGGAAAGAAATAAATATGTTAGCAATATTCTTGTTGTTCAGTGTATGACATTTCTGTTATAAAAATATAAAGAACAAATTTCACCCGATGAGTTATTTTCTTATATAAATGGTTAAGATATCCAAGAGATAGTATTTTCCCACATATGTATGTCAATTTATTGACACCCAGGCAGTGTTTAAACTTCCAGTCAAAGTTGGGTCAAATCAAGGTAGCTGAAGGCAGTTAGCCACAAAACAAGGTGAAAAGTGAAGTATTGACAACTGAAGTGCCCCTCCATCCCAGAGCCTAAGAAAGCCTCCAAGTTCCCTTAACAGTTCAAGACTTTGGTTCTGAAATGAGGAAGAAATAAAAAAGAAGAAGAAGAACTTAGGGCCACACTGAAATCCAGCTGCCCTCACTTCAAACAAGAGTTCAGCTAGAGCCCAGCTTCCCCAGCACTTGGGGGAAAGTCTGTTCTAAGGCTCTTACAGAGAAACTAATCTCAGAAAAATGCATCACTCAACCACACATACTAGCTCTTCAGTGAAATAAATTAGAATTCCAGATAATATGCTTGTCCACTTTAGAAGTTCTTCATGACCAGGTTCTGTCTTCAAGAAGAAAGTAGTGATTTTCAAACTTTCATCTGTACCAAAATTATTTAGGTGCTTATTAACTGTGTAGATTTCCAGGAACGTGTCTCCACTTAAAAATTCTGACTCAGTGGTATGGTGTGAGGCCAGAATTTACAACTTAAACAGCCCACATATTTAATCATTCCTGCAACATTTGAGTGTCTCATATGCACCAGAAAAAGGTATATGCATTGGGAAAATTATCTTCTAGTGGAAGAAGACAGAGAATAGTAAATGAATATATGTAAATTTTTTAAATCATTTCTTGTTGTGATAAGTTATGAAGAAAATAAAAAGTTAAATGATAGGGTGATGAAGAAAAGGAAATGACTACTCAGAAAAAGTGCCAAGGAAAGTGTCTCTGAGAAAAAGACATTCAAACTGAAACCTGAATAATATAAGGGAGATACTAACAAGAAAAATTAGGGTAAGAATGTTTCAGAGACTGTGAACAAAAGTGAAAAGTTCCTGACTTTCCCAGAAATCCCAGAATTTGGCCCTTTCAAGGAATAGAGAAGTTGTTGAAACTGGCATATATTGAAAGAAAGATTGGTAGAAGATAAGGTAAGAGGACTGAAGAAAGAATAATAGGCTCTGATAAAAGACTTGGAACTTATTCTAAGTGCTATAGGAAGCCACTGAAAGCTTTTCAACAGGAGAATAGTCATGTCAGATATAAGTTCAAAAGTCACATTTTTATAGCTTTATGAAGAATGATCGTAAGATGAGAAGAGTAAAAGTAGTGAGAGCAGACAGTAAACAGGATAGTCGACTGTGTGATGCCAGTAGCTGGGTCTCCTTAGGTGAGACTAGAAAGTAGTGGCAGATTCAGGGCTTATAATTCTTCTAATGGACTATTGGAAAGGAGGAGGGTGGGACAAAAGATGACCCATAGGATTTTCTCTTGAACCACGGGGAGTATCATAGGACCATTTATTAAAAAGGAAAAGACCAGTGGAAGACTTGGTTGAGACAGGGACAGGTTTGCCGACCAAACACTAGGTTTTGTTCATGACAAATTTGGGGCATCTAATTCAAATACAATTACAAAAGCTATTGGATACTTATATCTGTGGTTCAGTGAAGACAACAGCTTGGAGATGATATTTTAAAATGGGGTAGGTCAACAAGAATGATACTAAGATAGAGACTGGAGGGAAGGTAGAGGAGGGATGAACTCAGGAAGAATCTTTAAAAGTTTTCTCAACTTTAGAGTTTACAGAAAATAAAAGGAACTAAGAGAGAAATTAAGGGCAACCAGGGATTTGAGAGGAAAAAACAAAAAAAATAAGTCATTAAAGTCAGAAACACCGTCACCGTTTCCAAAGGCTGCTAAGACTAAGCAGAGATTCTAAATGTTAGCAATGGGTTTGGCCACACATAGGTCACAACTGACCTGGCTATCTGTTTTGAAAGTCCTGAAAGGAGTAAAAGACCTGTTATAGTAAATGAAAGACATTACTGAGAGCCCTAAAACCATACTGGATTATTAACATTTTACAGAAATGAAAAGTGAAAACTTTTTTTGCTTACCCCTTGTATTTTGTAATGTGTCCTTAAAAGAAACCCAGAAATCCTGAAATCAGAAAAGTTACTAAAGCATGAAGTTATGTGTGCACTAGTACTAAAGCCATAATGACATCCCATTTCGGACTCTATATAACATCAAACGTCTCTTCACAGCCTTCCTATCAACGTCCAGCTGAAAACAAGTTCTCTTTAGATATTCTTTGTAAGTAGAGATCATGACTATCTACTGTACTCCCCAAAGTGCCTTATTTTTTAATGGTCTACAGGAGAGCAAGATCATATTACATTTTGCTAGTGTTAAAACTATAGACAGAGGCTTATAATTTGTACAGGAGGCAGAGACCAAAATCATCCCAAAGAAAAAGAAATGCAAGAAGGTACAGTGGTTGTCTGAAGAAGCCTTACAAATAGTGGAGGAAAGAAGAGAAGTGAAAAGCAAGGGAGAAAAGGAAAGATATACCCAATTGTATGCAGAGTTCCAGAGAATAGCAAGGAAGGTAAGAAGGCCTTCTTCAATGAACAACGCAAAGAAGTAGAGGAAAACAATAGAATGGGAAAGACTAGAGATCTTGTCAAGAAAATTGGAGAGATCAGGGGAACATTTCCTGAAAGGATAGGCATGATAAAGGATAGAAATGATAAGACCAAACAGAAACTGAAGAGATTAAGAATAGGTGGCAAGAAAAGCTACACAAAAAGGTCTTAATGACTTGGATAACTGCAATGGTGTGGTCACTCAGCTGCAGCCAAACATCCTAGAGTGTGAAGTCAAGTGGGCCTTAGGAAGCATTAACTACAAACAAAGCTAGTGGAGCTGATGTAATTCCAGTTGGCTATTTAAACACCTAAAAGATGATGCTGTTAAAATGCTGCACTCAATATGTCAGCAAATTTGGAAAATTCAGCAGTGGCTACAGGACTGGAAAAGATCACTTTTTATTCCAATTCCAAAGAAGGGCAATGCCAAAGAATGTTCACACTACCAGATAATTGCTCTCATGTCTCATGCTAGTAAGTTTATGCTCAAAATTCTGCAAGCTAGGCGTTAGCAGTACATGAACCGAGAACTTTCAGATGTACAAGCTGAGTTCAGAAAAGGCAGAAGAACCAGAGATCAAATTGCCAACATCTGTTGGATCATAGACAAAAGAATAAAATTCCAGAAAAGCATCTACTGCTTTCCAGAAAACATCTATGTGAAAGCCTTTGACTATATTGATCTCTCTCTCTCTCTCTCACACACACACACACACACACACACACACACACAACTGTGACAAATTCTTAAAGAGATGGGAAAGAAACCTTTATGCAGATCAAGAAGCAACAGTTAGAACCAGACATAGAACAACAGACTAATTCAAAAGTTGGGAAAGGAGTACATCAAGGCTGTATATTATCACCCTTCTTCTACCCAGAGTACATCATGTGAAATATCAGGCTGGCTGAATCATGGGCCAGAATCAAGATTGCTGGGAAAAATAGCAATAACCTCAGATATGCAGATGATACCACTCTAATGGCAGAAAGTGAATAGGAACTAACGAGTCTCTTGATAAGGGTGAAAGAGGAGAATGGAAAAAGCTGGCTTAAAACACAACATCCAAAAAACTTCACTTCATAGTATCCACTCTCAACACTCTGTGGCAAATAGAAGGTACTTCCCTGGTAGCTCAGTCAGTAAAGAATCTGCCTGCAGTGCAGACCAGGTTCAATCCCTGGGTTGGGAAGATCCCTTAGGGAAGGAAATGGCAACCCTCTCCAGTATTCTGGCCTAGAAAATCCTATGGACAGAGGAGTCTGGCAGGTTACAGTCCATGTGGTCCCGATAGTTGCACATCACTTAGTGACTAAACCACCACAAAGTGGAAGCAGTGACAGATTTGACTTTCTTGGGCTCCAAAATCACTGCTGATGGCAACTGCAAGCATGAAATTTAAAGAAACTTGCTCTTTGGAAAGAAAGCTATGACAAGCCTAGACAGCATACTAAAAAGCAGAGACAAGACAACCTCTTTAACAAGTGGTGCTGGGAAGACTGGTCAACCACTTGTAAAAGAATGAAACTAGAACACTTTCTAACACCATACACAAAAATAAACTCAAAATGGATTAAAGATCTAAATGTAAGACCAGAAACTATAAAACTCCTAGAGGAGAACATAGGAAAAACAGTCTCTGACATAAATCACAGCAAGATCCTCTATGACCCACCTCCCAGAATATTGGAAATGAAAGCGAAAATAAACAAATGGGACCTAATTAAACTTAAAAGCTTTTGCACAACAAAGGAAACTATAAGCAAGGTGAAAAGACAGCCTTCAGAATGGGAGAAAATAATAGCAAATGAAGCAACAGACAAAGGATTAATCTCAAAAATATACAAGCAACTCCTGCAGCTCAATTCCAGAAAAATAAATGACCCAATCAAAAAATGGGCCAAAGATCTAAACAGACATTTCTCCAAAGAAGACATACAGATGGCTAACAAACACATGAAAAGATGCTCAACATCACTCATTATCAGAGAAATGCAAATCAAAACCTCAGTGAGGTACCATTACACGCCAGTCAGAATGACTGCTATCCAAAAGTCTACAAGCGATAAATGCTGGAGAGGGTGTGGAGAAAAGGGAACCCTCTTACACTCTTGGTGAGAATGCAAGCTAGTACAGCCACTATGGAGAACAGTGTGGAGATTCCTTAAAAAACTGGAAATAGAACTGCCATATGACCCAGCAATCCTACTCGTGGGCATACACACCGAGGAAACCAGATCTGAGAGATACATGTGTACCCCAATGTTCATCGCAGCACTGTTTATAATAGCCAGGACATGGAAGCAACCTAGATGCCCATCAGCAGACGAATGGATAAGGAAGCTGTGGTACATATACACCATGGAATATTACTCAGCCGTTAAAACAAATTCATTTGAATCAGTTCTAATGAGATGGATGAAACTGGAGCCCATTATACAGAGAGAAGTAAGCCAGAAAGATAAAGACCAATACAGTATACTAACACATATATATGGAATTTTAAAAGATGGTAACAATAACCCTATATGCAAAACAGAAAAAGAGACACAGATGTACAGAACAGACTTTTGGACTCTGTGGGAGAAGGTGAGGGTGGGATGTTCTGAGAGAACAGCTTTGAAACAAGTATACTATCAAGGGTGAAACAGATCACCAGCCCAGGTGGGATGCACGAGACGGGTGCTCAGGGCTGGTGCACTGGAAAGACCAAGAGAGATGGGATGGGGAGGGAGGCGGGAGGGGGGATCGGGATGGGGAACACATGTAAATCCATGGCTGATTCATGTCAATGTATGGCAAAAACCACTACAATATTGTAAAGTAATTAGCCTCCAATGAATAAAAATAAATGGAAAAAAATAAAATAAAATAATTAAAAGCAGAGACATCACTTTGCAATCAAAGGTCCATATAATCAAAGTTATGGTTTTTCCAGTAGTCATACACAGGTGTGAGAGTTGGACCCTAAAGAAGGCTGAGCACCAAAAACTTGATGCTTTCAAACTGGTGCTGGAGAAGACTCTTGAGAGTCCCTTGGACTTCAAGAAGATCAAACCAGTCAATCTCAAAGGAAATCAACCCTGAAAACTCATTGGAAGGACTGATGCTGAAGCTGAAGCTCTAATACTTTGTTTGCCTGGTGCAAAGAGTCAACTCATTGGAAAAGACCCTGATGTTGGGAAAGATTGAGGGCAGGAGGAGAAGCGGGACACAAGAGATGGTTAGATAGCATCACCAACTCAGTGGACATGAATTTGAGCAAACTCCAGGAGAGAGTGAAGGACAGGGAAGCCTGGTGTACTGCAGTCCATCAGTCACAGAGTTTGACATGACTTAGTGACTGAACACAATGCAGTGTTAAAATAATTTTAGAAGCATTTTATGCTATTTTCCTATGATTTTCACATATCACAGCAATGGTGTCTGAAGCATACATGATTCTGCACTCAAATCTTACTTTTCTGATGTGTTAAGAATGAATCATATAGAAAGTTATATTAGTAACTTACATAGTGGCTATCACAAACATTGCTGTACTTCAAGAGTATTGTAGACTATTGAGATTAGCTTCATACTAATGAAGTTGCTGAAAAATAAAATAGTACATTCAAAAAAAATAACAAAACCATATGCAAGTGAATACTATCAAAAGAAGAGAAAATAGAGATAAACAACACAATTGAAAAAATAAATACTAACAAGGGGAAATTGTTGTGAACTGCATACGAGTCAATAATAATCATACCACTTTATCACAAAATGTTTATTTCAGAGTGCTGGGAATATAGCTTTATACAAAAAACAAGGGCTCCACGGTGTAAGAGTTACATAAATGGATACTGCTTACCAGGATCTAAACACAATGAAGCTATAACTTGACTGAGAAGCCCTGCTGGTCCTCCTCCCGTAATCTAGAGGTGTTTTAGGAGTCCACCATGGCCTCTCTGAAGAGTACACGACTAGATCAAAGCTGGTGAATATACTTTAGATCACAAACAGTAGTCTTGAGACTGTTCAGCACCATCCCAACATCCTGGCTGATTTCATTTCATGGGAGATCTGATTCTTCTTCAGTTTTTCTTTGGAAAACACAAGGGTGTCTGAACCGCTCCAGTATAGATTACACCTAGTTTGTCTACAACAATCATTCAAAACTCTTTCATTCCCTTAGTTCAGTATATTTGATATGAGGAATGTTTAATGTCACTAGTATTCAAATAAGTGTTATACTATCAGCTCCACCAGAGCAACAATTTCTGCCTGCTTTGGTTACTAATTTATCCTTAATGCGTGGAGCATGCATGCATATGTGCTCAGTCAAGTCTAACTTTTTGCAACCCCATGGACAGTAGCCCACCAGTCTCCTTTGTCCATGAACTTCCCAGGAAAGAACGTGGAGTGGGTTGCCATTTACTTCTCTAGGGAAGCTTCCCAATCCAGGGATCAAACCCACATCTCCTGTGTCTCCTGCATTGGCAGGCAGAGTTTTTACCACTGAGTCACCTGGGAAGCCTAATGCCTGGAACAGAACATGAAATCCTGTAAGTGCTAAAAAGAATATCCAGTTTGCAAAGTTTCCCAAAGACAAAGATTATTGTTTGAAGTGGATGGGAGATACCACCCCCCACCACCCCCGCCACTGTAGAAGTGTTTGTCTTTTAGTAGGGGGAAAAATTCCTATCCTTCCCAGGTGAGATATGTTATATTGAGAAAACAATCTCATTGAAGATGTTTTGAGTCTATGGCATTTGTGGATTAACTAAAGACTCAACTGTAAATCAATACAATTTTATGGCTCTAAATCAGTGACTGAGAAATCATTATGTGGAATAGAAAACTTATAATTTAGGGACTGACCAGACCTTAATCTTCCAACTATCAATTGACCCAGATGACCAAAGGAAAATGATGTGACAAAACAGTTTAAACAGAATGGCTGGTCTTACTGTAGCAGCTTGTGTTAGCAGTTTTGAAATTCTGCCATCTTTCTCTTTTGACAGCAGAAGTCAAACCATTCTGAGAAATAGAAATTTTCAATTTACTCTGCACAAGCTGAATAAACATTTTAGGGTCATGACCATCATTCTGAACCTTCCAAGACATGAAATACTTCTAAGAAAAAGAGGAATACAACACAATGCTGTTATTAATTCTTGTTTGTATCCTGGCAGTCCTACATCGATTCCTGTAAATACCACAACCTGGTCAGGACTTTCTAAATGAAATCACAGCTAACAATTTTTTGTGAAGAAATGTAAGCAAAAGCAGATATTCTTTCCTTAATTATCTAGGAAAATTATTTGGCCAGCAGTATTTTACCAAATATTCCCCATATGGGTGGCTTTAAGAAATATATTTTGTAAGTCAGAATAAGCCGTCTGAAACAGAACAATTATTCTGAATTTAGTTATTTAATTTTGTACATCCAGAATGGTTCACCTATATTATTGAAATTTACAAATCTAAGTGCAAACAATAAATGCTGAAGAAGGTGTGAAGAAAGGGGAATCCTCCAACACTGTTAGTGGCAATGTAAACTATGTAAAGCCACTGTAAAGCCACTATGGAGAACATTATAGAGACTCCTTCAAAAAATTTTTTTTAAAAATCTAAGTGAGTGCAACTTTGATTCATAAGAAATTAATCAATCAACAGGTGTTTATATGATGAATTTACTGAAGAATAAAATGAAAATGGATCCTTACTTTATGTTGATTAATATTTCATATTTGGATTTAACATAAATTATTCTTGGGCATATAAAAGATGGTCCATTTTCTAATTGTTGAATATTGATGGCTGTAATTCTAGAAGGAGGACAACCAACCACAGCCCATAATATATGTAGAATTGCTTCAT
Organism: Muntiacus reevesi; assembly: GCF_963930625.1. Taxonomy (NCBI): domain Eukaryota; kingdom Metazoa; phylum Chordata; class Mammalia; order Artiodactyla; family Cervidae; genus Muntiacus; species Muntiacus reevesi. Next base: position 29,963,827 of record NC_089270.1, on the reverse strand, counting down.
ACCCAGGTTCTTGAAATAATAAAAAGCATTTGAAATGTAAAAGTGCTATGGCTAGCTACTTTTCGTTTAATAATAGCTTTAAATTCAAATAGGTGGAATTAGTTGATTAAAATGCAATTAATATTCTTAAAAATCCTCCATATCTTTTCATAAACATAAGAATTCAGTCTTAAAGAGGTGTAAATAATCTGTTTTCAAATCTTATGAATGACACCTCTATTTCCTCCTCTGCATTCCATTAACCGAGACTGACGTAAAGATGGCCCTGCTATCGTCAAATCTCCCCTTTCTGTCTTCTTCCTATTGGGGCAACATAAAAGGAAGCTGAATCTCATGACGCAAGGCACTAACACCCTTTAATTAGTCTCTGGTTATTTACCTTGGGTGTTCCTTACAGTTGAAAGGCCAACTGAACCTACTGCCAAGCAAGAGCTGACGGTCACAAGGAAAGGTAATCACATTAAAACATCCAAAGAGAATAATTCTTCTTCATAGCAGTTTGTAATTATTACACCACCAAAGTTATTCTAGAAGGACGTTTTCTTCCTTTTGGCTTTTATTGTTAAGCTTGAATATCCTTTGTCATCATTATGGTATTAGTTTCTAATCTAAACCTTAGATTCTGTATAATGTTATGATCAAATTTATTTTTAACTTCACTTTGGGTTAAAGTCAAGATTTGATACTTGCTAAAGTACTGAAGACAATGTAGATTCTTTAAAAAAAAAAAAGTATGTTCAAGACAGTGAATCTATTCCTACAGACAAATGTGGAGGGCTAACTTTTTAGGAAGATGAAAGTACAGGATAATCCAGATTGATCCCTTAATTAATTTCAAAATTTTATTTCTGTCTAAAGGTTATAATTTCACTTGTAATAGTATACAACTTTAAAAAATAACAGGACTTTTACACCCCTCATGAAAGCTGAATAGTTCCGTTTCACAAATTTTTCTGGATTGCCAAGTTATGAAGGCAAATTCAAGTACTTACTGTTTTAAGTAACTGATAAGTAAAGAATGGTCTTATTTCTCTGGTTTCTGTTTGTGCTAAAAAGGGAATAACTACTACTGTTTTACAAGTTGTTTTTGTATGAGTGTTTGTGATATCATTTTGCATGAATTATAAAGGATTCTATGATTCACCATAAAAATATTGTTCAGACTTCAATATTAAAAGTTAGCCAATGATTATTGTACAATAATTTTTCTGTATTCACTATACTGTATTATAATCATCAAGCCTGCTAAGAGACTAGATATTAATTATTCCAACCACAAAAAATAAATGATAATTATGTGACGTGACAGAGTTGCTAATTATCAATATAGTGGCAATCATATTACAATACACAAATACATTAAATAAACATGTTAGACACATTAAATTAACACAATGTTATATATTAAATCTATTTCAACCAAGAAAAGTTTCACTGGCAAGTGAAGAATTCATAAGGAACTCCATTCTATTCAATGAAATTTGAGGAAACAATCAATGCTGTAGGTTGCTCAAATTTGAACTCACATTAAGTTCTTTTCCATTCAATGATATTCCATCAGAGGTTCTGAAGTCAGTTTAGTAGACAGCTTTTCTAATCAAAATCAAAAGTGAGTTGAGTCTGGTGTGTGCTCTTTATCAAGACTGAACTACTAATTCTGTGACCCTAGTCTGTAAAATTCAGTTTGCAGATTTCAAGTCTATACAAGTATGATGATAACAATGGCTATAACAAAATGTAGTATTTAATTTATAAATGCAAAATTTATTTAAATATTTTAAAAATCTAAAATGTCATATGTATCTTTCTAAAAAGACAATTTAGCTTTTAAAATCAAATAAATAGGTATTACTACCCTATACTCCTTTAGAAAGATAATGTTAATTTATTTCTTCAAATATTTCATCCAGAAAACTGTAATTGTCATATCTTACATTTTTTCATTAAATTGATCAAGCTAATTATATAAATTATGATTACTGGAGAAGCAGATTATGAGAAATGCAGTTTCAGGATACTCACCCCAATCTCTTTAAGTATTCCTATTAGATCAATCACAGATTTAGAGAATTTCAGGAATTTCAGTTCAAACTTTTATTTATAGGCAAGAAGAATACTAGGGCCAGATAAAGGGAAATACTTATTCAAAGTAGAGAATAGAGCCTAAAATATAGATCAGTTCTCCAAAGGAATGTGTAGTCACCTCAGTTTCTAATCTGAAGCCACTCAACTGGTATTAGGAAAGCTATCTAATTCTTTAGCCTGTCATTTAACGCCTCATCTTTCTCTGCCCTAAACTTTCTTTCCAACTTGTCTTTCCCTTCTCTCCATTCAAATACCCATGGATATTCCTAAGGAGTTCTCTTCTCCTTGAAGTTCCTCTCTATTAATCTCTGTGTGAGCAAGTCCCACCTATATGCTATGTCCTACAGAAATAATTTATTGATTTCTTAACTGAACACTTCTAACTGTAGAAAAGCACTTCTGTGACACTTTCTACTCTCTTTTCTCTAACAGTGATTTGTGTACGTTGCAACTCTTCCTAAAATTCGTGTCACTTGACCAATCCACCTCAATAATCTCAACACTGACACACACAGCTTTGTTCCTACTAGGTTCTTGGTACATATGAAATGAATATAACATTAACCTTGTAATGACACATTCAGTAACATAACCAAAAATTAAATTCATATATTTCCTACAGTTCAGTTTTTCTAAAGCTTTTGATAAAATAGATTTTTCACATTGGCTATATCTCCCCCTAAATCTGGCTTTTCCCACCCTTAAACCAAAGAAAACATTGCTCCAAATCACTTCTAAATGATCAGCAACAGATCCTGTTAATCTAATGTTTTTAATTTAATTTTAGGTGCAATGATGAAGAGTTTTTTCCTAGCTGTGACTATCCTGGCATTAACCCTGCCATTTTTGGTGAGTTAATTTCATCTAATCAGTTTGTATCAAAAATTATTTTTAAATTTACTTAAGGGCTTTAGTTGTGTAAGTTTTTAAATACAGTTATATTTTATAGAACAAAATAGCTGCACAAGTATTTTATTTTTATATTTATTTTTCTTATTAAAGTCATATTCTTCTGGATATTCTTCTGGTTTCTAGAAATAAAGAAATCACATTTTATCATCTAGAGAAAACCTTTACAATTCTCATATAACAGAGAAAATACATTTTGGGGGAAAAATCCTGAAAATATTTTTAAATTATAATATGCACTTAAACTAATTCACAAACATTCAGTAATGTTTTTACTTAAATTCCTATTTCATGCAAAGTCCAATTTCTTTAGAAACTAAATCCTTAAAATATTAGGAGCTTGTTTAAGCTTTTTTTTTTTACCAATTTCAAATAACTTGACATGTACTTTTAATATTTAAATGTATTGTAACTTTTGTTATAATATTTACATGTGTCAACTCCCTCTCAGGGATTATATCTATAAACACCTCTTTGATTTTTAGGCAAATATCTGAAAGCATCAGATGTTTATTCTCCTGTTCTTACTGTTGGCAAATAAGTTCCTGGGATTCCCAAATGAACATGAAAATAAAACAGACCAATAGCCAAATCAACGAGGAAAACTAATCAAAAAAATTAAAAGAAAAAAATCCCAAACCTTTTTGATGTTACATGTAATTACACTACATTACAGCATGTAATTCAGGAAAATGCCTGAAAATCATAGAGTTATTTATGGATACAATCCCTGAGAGGGAGTTGACAGACTATGAAGATTATAACAAAAGTTACAACATATTTGAATGTTAAGCATACATATCAAGTTATTTGAAAATGGTTTAAAAAAAAAAAGCTTAAACAAGATCCTAATATTTTAGGAATTTAGTCTCTAAACAGACTGCAGTTTGTGTGAGATAGGAATTTAATTAAAAACATTATACATTACCATGTGTAAAATTAGATAGCCAGTGGAAATTTGCTGTATGATGCAGGGAGCTCAAACCTAGGGCTCTGTGAACCTAGAGGGGTAGGATGGGGTGGGAGGTGGGAAGGAGGGCCAAGAGGGAGGGGACATAACATACCAAAGGCTGATTCGTGTTGATGTATGGCAGAAACCAACACAATATTGTAAAGCAATTATCCTCCAATTAAAAAAAAACAAATTTAAATTTTTAAATATCTGATGCTTTATGACCTCCTCTTGTTCTGATGGGTGGGGCCATGCTCAATAAATCTTTAATCCAATTTCCTATTGATGGGCAGGGCTGTGTTCCCTCCCTGTTGTTTGACCTGAGGCCAAACCATGGTGGAGGTAATGAAGATAATGGCGACTTCCTTCAAAAGGTCCCAGGCATGCACTGTCACACTCAGTGCCCCCAGCCCTGCATCAGGCCACCACTGACCGATGCCTCCACCAGAGACTCCTGGACACCCACAGGCAAATCTGGGTCAGTCCCTTGTGGGGTCACTGCTGCTTTCTCTTAGGTCCTGGTGCACACAAGCTTTTGTTTGTGCCCTCCAAGAGTCTGTTTCCTTAATCCTGTGTAAATTCTGGAGGCTCTATGGTGGGGTTAATGGTGACCTCCTCCAGGAAGGCTTATGCCATACCCAGGTCTACTGCACCCAGAGCCCCTGCCCTGCAGCAGTCAACTGCTGACCTGTACCTCCGAGGAGACATTCAAACAAAGTTCTGGCTCAGTCTCTGTGGGATCTCTGGGTCCTGGTGCATACCAGGTTTATTTGAGCCCTCCAGGCATCTCTGGCGGGTATCGGGTTTGATTCTAAATGCTATTTCACCCCTCTACCATCTTGCTGGGGCTTCTCCTTTGCCCTTGGACATGAGGTATCTTTCCTCGGTGGGATCCAACATTCTTTTATCGATGGTTGTTCAGAAGCGAGTTGAAATTTTGGAGTTCTTGCAAGAGAAGATGAGCACAGGTCCTTCTACTCTGTGACAAATGACTTCTACTCTACAAAAAACTGTGGAAAATTCATAAAGAGTTGGGAATACCAGGCCACCTGACTTGCCTCCTGAAAAATCTGTATGCAGGTCAAGAAGCAACAGTTAGAACGGGACATGGAACAACAGACTGGTTCCAAATCAGGCAAGGAGTACATCAAAGCTGTATATTGTCACCCTGCTTATTAACTTATATGCACAGTACATCATGAGAAATGCTGGGCTGGATGAAGCACAAGCTGGAATCAAGACTGCCAGGAGAAATATCAAAAACCTCAGATATGCAGATGACACCATCCATATGGCAGAAAGTGAAGAAGAACTGAAGAGCCTCTTGATGAAAGTAAAAGAAGAGAGTGAAAAAGTTGGCTTAAAACTCAACAGTCAGAAAACTAAGATCATGGCATCGGTCCCATCACTTCATGGCAAATAAATGGGGAAATAATGGAAACAGTGACAGACTTTATTTTGGGGGGCTCCAAAATCACTGCAGACGGTGACTGCACCCATGAAATTAAAAGACGCTTGCTCCTTGAAAGAAAAGCTATGACCAGCCTACACAGCATATTCAAAAGCAGAGACATTACTTTGCCAGCCAAGGTCAAATCTATAGCTTTTCCAGTAGTCATGTATGGATGTGAGAGTTGGGCTATAAAGAAAGCTGAGCGCCAAAGAACTGATGTTTTTGAAATGTGGAGTTGGAGAAGACACTTGATAATTCCTTGGACTGCAAGGAGATCCAACCAGTCTGTCCTAAAAGAAATCAGTCCTGAATATTCATCGGAAGAACAGATTCTGAAGCTGAAACTCCAATACTTTGGCCATCTGATGCGAGGAACTGACTCATTGGAAAAGACCCTGATGCTGGTAAAGACTGAAGGCAGGAGAAGGGGACGACAGAGGATGAGACGGTTGGATGGCATCATCGACTTTGGACATAATTTAAGTAAGCTCCGGGAGTTGATGATGGACAGGGAAACCTGGCGTGCTGCAGTCCACAGGATCGCAAAGGGTCAGACACGACTGAGCGACTGAACTGAACTGATAACCTCCTCTTAAATTGTAAAATTTGGAACAGTGTTAGTCCTTGTTTCATAATTAATTTATTATTAAATTCAGTTTTACTTTCAAGTTATCTCTTAAATAATTCTAGTTGATAAATTCTTAGAGTCTTTTTAAAAATTTGAATTACTGTGACCTTCAAATTTCTTTTCTTCCTTTCTTCTTTGAAAGTTGATTTTATTGTGGCCACCTGCATATTTAGAACTTGGGCTTTCTCTTGAGGGATAGAGGTTAAAGTTTAAATCAGAAAGTGATTCACAACTACGTGACCTCTGAAAACATCTTCTTGAACTATTTGAGCCAGTGCTGGCCCCAAATTCTCCTTCCTGTCATCACAAAGCTACAAGCCCCATGGATATGAACAAATAATTCAAAAGAAGAATGAAAGTTTATATAATTTTTACCACCCAATCTTATTATACAATCTTACTTACCCAATTAAAATCATACAACTTATTACAGCAATGCTGTAGCATCTTTTATGTGCTAAATGTATTCCTTCTCTCCATAATATAAATAGCTAAGATAATATTTATTACTAGCAATTACAAGATGAACTGCACAATCTTATAGTTTATTGGTGGCATTATAAATTGGTGTATCTTTACTGTACAGCAGTTTAATAATTTCTATCAAAGAATTTTCCCCAAAAATCATATTTTTGAAAGACTGCTTTAAGAAATCACTGAAAACTATTTAAAAGTCCATTGATATCTGGGCTTCCCTGGTGTCTCAGATGGTAAAGAATCTGCCTGCATGCAGGAGACCCAGTTTTCATCCTTGGATTGGGATGATTCCCCAGAGAAGGGAATGACTACCCACTCAAGTATCTTACCTGGAGAATTCCATGGACAGGGGAGCCTGGTGGGCTACAGTCCATAGGTCTTTTTAAAAGCCCATTGATATCTATCCAGATGTTATCCATGCCTGTATTTATAATAAAAACATTTTTTATAAACCTTTAAAGGTTAACAATAAAGAACAAACATTTCATGACATAAGCATTGATTGACTTTCAACTTTGAATATGCAAGTATGAAAACTGAGGTGATGGAAAAATGATATGAGATCATACATCTTTTAAAAAATTTAAGATACAAGATACTAAAATGAACATATACCAGGAATACACAATGCATGTAGACTGGTAGTATATTCAAATCTATATCTAAACTTTCAGGATTTTTTAGTGTAGGCAAACTTTCAATATTAGTATAACTTTTTAAATTTTAAACTAATGACTTAATAAATTTAGAGGTAAATAAGTCCCTGTCTTAACACACTCTGTATTTTATTATTTTTTAAAAATCTCTGATATCCTATACCAACAACTTCCTAAAGGTCTATAGGATCTTTTATATACCAGGGATAGGTGTGAAAAGTCTTAAACTAGAACTGTCATCTTAAAACTATTTACCATTATGAACTCACCTTTCGTAAGTTTTAAAGCTTCATATAGACATGCCTGGAAACTACTTTCTCACTCCTGATTTCCTATTTATGTTAGATTCCAGAACTAAGAAAAGTACTAAACATACGTAATTTTTAAAAGCTATTATTTATATAACATTTATATACCAGTGTTATGCTAGAGGCAATTTTTTAATCAAGAAAACTCATAAATCATCTTAGGAGAGCAGAAACAGAAAAAATATGCTCAATTCTCCTCTTATTTTTAGCAATATATATTCAATACAAATTGAATATAAGTTGTTCAAGTTCTTCATTTAATCAATATCATATATAGTTGTTGGTACAGAGATCAACTGATCATACTCTTTTCAATCTTGAATTTTTCTCCCAAATAGTGATTTTTAAGAACAACTTAACCATGGGGCTCATTATTGCTATTTTAGTTAGCATGTATCTGTCATTTCTTGAGGGCTTCACAGACTATAGATTAGATAACCTAGAAAAGTGTTTTATAATATTTTACAATACTAAAATAAAAACAAGAAAAACATGTTTTATCTTTTTTATAAAAGATATTTTAAAATCACAAAAACTAAACTCTATCATGTTTTTGTTCTTTTAACTTCTTAATTCCAATTCTTTCTCTGAATCTCACCAGGTTGCCCAGGAGCTAAACCAGGAACAACCAACAGTAAGTTTGTTTCCAGTAGAGATATGAATCCAAAGAATAAAATTCTGCAAAGTTTAATAATATTAAAATGCCTTCTAGCTAAAGACTAAGTAAATATTTAAACTACATAAAATAATTGAATAATCTTTGTAAAATTTCAGCAACCAATCATACGAATCAGCATCAATGTTTATCTGAAAATCTTGGTATCACTTTACAGGCCAAGTCATGTTGATTTTCATAGTATTTAGCAATATGAGAAAACCTTCTCAGAATTTAATACTGGGAAAACAATGAAAACAAAAGCAAAGCTTAATATTTCTTCTGTCTACTTTTGAAGAAATGGGGAATGATCCCTCTCTGACACATCTTTGGATGCTTCTCATATACTTGTATTTACTTCCCCCAGTTTGTTTGAATGAATACCTTTAAATATGTCTTCTTTCATGAGAAAGCCTTGCTTTGAGGTATAATTTCATTAATTTGTTTCTATTCATAAGGAAAGATCTAATGATTTTCTATTTTATAACTGTACCTAATTAATATTAACTAATTAATTAATTAATGGAGCTAATCAATTATTATAATTAATTATAATATACTTATATGTAATATTAATATGTCAGCATATAATATACATAATTCAGTTCAGTTCAGTCTCTCAGTTGTGTCCGACTCTTTGCGACCCCATGAATCGCAGCATGCCTGCACCTAATTAATATATTTTATGACTGCACCTAATTAACAGAACTGTGGCAAATAAAAATGGAAAATTTCCTAACTGATCTTTAATGGATAAAACTAAGCAGAAAAAAATAACCCAACATATAAACCCAGGAATCCAAATCACATTATTTCTACTATTTTGTTAGAATTTGTTTAGAAAAAATGCACCCTTCGCCTAATCCCTAGATAAATAAAATAAAAAAGTTACAAACATGTGGTGAGAATATATATATGTATACACACACATATATATGGAAAGAGATATACCTTTTTTTCTTTGTTTGTAGTATGCTTGTGTACTGTATGTCAAAGCTCTCTGTGAAACTGGTCTAGCTGTGGTACTTATAAAGTGCAACATTTACTGAGCACTTTTTATATATGCCAAGCTCTGGGCAATGTGGTTTACATTATGAGCTATCTCATCTAATTTTTTTGAAACTAACGTTATTTTTAATATTTGCTGAAAATCAAGAAGTGGAAGGAAGATGTACAAATTCGTGTCTTATAAAATAATTTGGTTTCTGGGTTCACTATTCCCAGTGTTGTACTTTCTTAACATCAAATACTGTTAACTATTCCAAAAAATTCTGATTTAAGATATCTCTTCACTCTAAGTCTACAATAATACCATTCTGCATAATTTATTCTTTTTGCAGGGCTGTGAGAAAGATGAAAGATTCTTCAATGACAAAATAGTCAAATATATCCCAATTCAGTATGCGCTGAGTAGGTATCCTAGTTATGGACTCAACTACTACCAACACAGACCAGTTGCACTAATTAGTAATCAGTTTCTGCCATACCCATACTATGCAAAGCCAGGCGCAGTTAGGTCACCTGCCCAAATTCTCCAATGGCAAGCTTTGCCCAACACTGTGCCTGCCACGTCCTGCCAAGCCCAGCCAGCTACCGTGGCACGTCACCCACACCCACGCTTATCATTTATGGCCATTCCGCCAAAGAAAAGTCAGGATAAAACAGACCACCCTACCATCAATACCAGTGCTACTGTCGAGTCTACAGCTACACCTACCACCGAAGCAGTAGTGGACACTGCAGCCACTCAAGAAGCTTCCCCGGAAGTTATCGCGAGTGCACCTGAGGCCAGCACAGACCAAGTCACTTCAACCGCGGTCTAAAACCTCTAAGGAGACATCAAAGAGGACAACGCAGGTAAATGAGCAAAAGACAAAACTGAGTCATAGCCAAGATTCACGGACTTATCAGTACAATCGTAACATCTAAACCAGCAGAGGATAAATTAAATCTGTTACAGAGAAGGCAAAACGGGCTAATTATAACTTACATTTGCTGGTTCTTCAGCACTGATACACTAGATTCTTTCCCAACAAGAAAACTTTAAAATATCTTATTTTACAAAATGAATAAAAATTGTGGATTTTATTATTAAACCTTTTTCAACAATTGGTATAATACTCAAATCTATTAGTTTTATTTTACTCCTGTTCACACACAAAGACAATAAAATACAATGTCAAACTCATAATTTTTCTTATCTCAAAAATTTGTTTTCTTAGAAAAAAATCATATAGGATTTGAGTTCAAATACATTTTAATGGTATACCAGTGTTGTTGCACTCTACTTTTGGTAGGAATAGAATGAAAGGAAACAATATGTTTCACACATAGCATTTTATCTCAGGCATCACTTCTGAAAGGATGTATAAGGTTAGGCACCCAAATTTCTCCTACTGTAAGGTAATCCCATGGAAAAATTTTAATTAACTTATAAAGTACTTATAAATTACTTATAAAGTAATTATACTTATTAAAAGGAAACTTTCAGAACTTTAAATATAATGTAAAATATGTCTATTTATCATTTGGATCAATGAATAATGGCAGAATCCAAAATAATTTAAAACATATGAAGAAGTTAAACAGAAAGATCAATAAGATAGACAATAACTAAAGATTGTGAAATAATTTAGGAAAAAAGTGACAAAATTTTGAGGGTCTAGGCAACAAATACTTTCATCACACTGTCTACATGATTTTTGGTTTAAAATGAAGTCAACATGATATAATGGTAATAGCATTAGATCAGAGAAGGCTGCTTCTTCTGTTGTGTGACTTTAAGCAAGTCATTACTCTCTCTGAAGAGTCATCACTTTTTCTTTTTCTCATAATTTTGGTTGCTATGAGATTCAAATGAGAAAACATATTGTGAAGGAGTTGTGAAAAGTGATCAATCTGTGAAATATAATGCTCTAAAAAAGATGAAGCAAAATTAGTAAATATTAAAATTTACTTTCAACTAAAATATCAAGTCCTTACTAAATTATCAAAACTACATAACAATCTCAGTTTAATCCTGTAGCAGCCATATGGAATGGATTATATTACCATCTTGAATCCACAAATGGAAAAAAAAGCTATGGATCAAATTGCTACAGCTGAAAGTTCAAAACTGGAAACCAAATCAAACCTGCTTGATTTCAAATAGTAAGGCTTAATTAGTACATCTGCTATTTCCATATGGGCTAATTTGTTATAACAAAAAATAAAATTTTCCAAGATCAGCATATGTGTAAATTTTAATACTGAGTTTGTGTTTAATAGGACATCTGGTAAGAAAGAGAAGATAATAAGCTGATAAATCTTTGACTCATTAAAATTTCAAAAAGAAAATGAAAAAATTAATGGACACAAAATGAAAACAAGCAATTGAGTATGCAACTATCTATTTTATTGATATGAATATATTATTATATGAGTTTTTAATAAAATAATCATTATCTCAATAGTTAACATTTGTTCAAAACTCAAGAACCTAGATTCCTAAGTTTAAACCACACGGTGTAAGATCACTTATAAAAAAAGAATATATAGGACTGTGTCTTTCTATGGATATTAGATGAAGACAATTACATCAGTTCACTATGTGGTGAATTTAAATATTTAAATTTATATATTTAGTTAGATAAACTCCTTGCATACAGACATGAAGCAAATCATGGAAGCTAAATAAAATACATATCATGAGAACTGTTAGCACATTGTGAACTAAATCTCTAAATTGTCATTTTTATAGGTCTAGCTGAAACCAAATGACTACTTCAAACTTTCCTTTGGCCAGTTGTCTGCCTTCAGTGAAGAAAGAATATGATTTTCACAGATCCAGCTCCTTTCTCGTCTCCTCTTACATTTTACATTTATGTCGCATTTAGTTTTTTGATTCCTGCATAATAAAGCCAATCGAATGCAATGGATCTCTTAACTTAAAAAGAGTCTGTGAATACACCTCAGGGGTATTTGAAATTCCAAGGTAAATTTAGTGTGAATTTGGAAATACACATTTAATTGAAGGCAAAGCTCATAATTTCATCTGATTCTCAAAGTGGTCCACTCATTAAGACCATCTTTTGCAGGATGATATGGGAAAATCTAAATTTATGGCTAAGTCATTGGGGTCAGAGGAGAACTAAGCCATAGTGTTCAACTCTAGAAGACCACGAAGTGATTCTTGAGCAGCTGAGAGACAGAATGAGAACTCTAGAGTTAGCATTAAGTGCCCAAAAGTAATGCCAATTTTAGTCTAGATCATTCCCAAGGGCAAATTCCCAGGCTCAAAGTCCTTAACATTCCCACCAAATAAAATAACTCTCTACTTTCAGATTTTGATTTTTTTTTTTTTAATTAACACTAATAGGGGCTTCCCTGTGACATAGTAAATCCTTCAACTACAATTTCCATTTTAAGAAAATACATTGGTGAGTTGGTTATTTTGGATTTGGATAAATTACTTTCAGAGGTAAAGTCCATTTCTGCAAAGGTAGTTTATATGAGAAATTATGCCTTTAGCATGGAAAATAAATGAGATCTGGAGGGTCACATATAGTCATTCATTTATCAGTTATTTGCCAAATGCCCACTATGTGAATGCAGCATGTTTCCTCCCTACCTCTAGGACCTCATGGTCTAGTAAGAAATAGAAAAGCATCTTATTAGTCAGTCTTGCAGAACAGCCTTATCTGAAAGTTCTCAAGTCTTCCAAAACACAGTTATAAGATATATAATAATAATTTATTTACCACTTTTTAAAATGTATAAAAAGTTTTCACACACATAAAACTCTTAGTCTTCACTGCTAACCTCTTGAAATAGCTTCTTATTGATCCTCATTTTGTATGAAGGTGTTGAAAAGGGAAGTGTTAGTCGCTCAGTCCTGTTGGACTCTTTGTGACCCTATGAACTCTAGCCCTCCAAACTCCTCTGTCCATGGGATTCTCCAGGCAAGAATACTGGAGTGGGTTGTCACAGCCTCCTCCAGGGGATCCTATCTATCCAGTGATTGAACCTGAGTCTCCTGCATCTCCTGCATTGCAGGTGGCTTCTTTATCATCTGAGCCACACTTTAGATAAATGTACAGTGAAATTTTACAGGCTTTAGATTTGGATAGAACTGAATTAAAGTTTTGCTCAAAATTGCTTGCTTAACTGTGTGGCTCTGGGTAAAAAATAAGGTGGAAAGTAACATGTTTTGATTTACTGATACATGTGTCAGGCTCTCTATAAAAGATTTTACAGGTTTTACTGTATTTCACACAGAACTCTCTTAAAGGGGCTCTATTATTATGTTCACATATAAAGGAAGAAACTGAGGCCCAGAGAGATTAAGTATTAATAAGTTGCCCAAGAACAAAAATCCACTAAATGGTAGAGTTTTGTTTTGAACTCTAGCAATTCAATCTATCAGACTTTGTTATCTGACTACTAGGACACACAACCTTGAGTCTGAGACATTCATGATAATACATACCCTCTATTAACTGGGCATTCAATAAATTTTAATCCCTTATCCATAAAGAACATTCACAAGGTAAAGTTAAATTTCATGATCTTACTATTACTACCTTCCTACTTCCTCTAGTCCTATTAGATCCTCATAACACTCAGTCCAATGACTCAGAAACAAACCTTGATGGCTTTAGCTGCATTATCATCAACACCGGCATTTGCTTGAAGCTGCTGAAATCCTTTGGGTAATTCATATCACATTAGTAAAACTGGTCTCCTTGGTTTAGATATCACATCCTTAAGAAAAACTTTCCCCAACTTCTAATACCAAGCACTTCACACATGTGCTACCCCAGCAGCATTTCCATCCCAGTTCCCCTGTTACACCCGCCTGTCCAGCTCTTCTGCTGGGAGGTAAGCCCTATGAGCCCAGTAACTATGTTCTCTCACCACCGTCTCTCTAAAGTAAGACCCAATACACTGTTTGAAGTGAAAGTGTCAGCCGCTCGGTCATGTCTGCCTCTTGCAACCCCATGGACTATAATCCACCAGACCTCCTGTCCATGGAATTCTCCAGACAAAAATACTGGAGCAGGTATCCATTACCTTCTCCAGGTAATCTTCTCAACCTAGGGGTAGAACCCAAGTCTCCTGCATTGCAGGCAGATTCTACACTATCTGAGCCATGAGGGAAACCCCAACACATTGTATGCGCTGTGCTTAGTCACTTCAGTCATGTCTGACTCTTTGTGACCCTGTGGACTGTAACCCTCCAGGCTCCTCTGTCCATGGGATTCTCCAGGCAAGAATACTGCAGTGGGTTGCCATGCCCTCCTCCAGGAGATCTTCCTGACCCAGGGATCAAACCTGTGGCTCCTCTGGCTCCTGCATTACAGGCAGATTCTTTACCGCTGAGCCACACTGCATAACAGAAGTTAAATAAAGTCACTGAGTATGCTAAAGCCTTTAACAGTGTGGATCACAACAAACTCTGGAAAATTCTAAAAGAGATGGGAATATCAGACCACCTTACCAGACTCCTGAGAAACATGTACACAGGACTAGAAGCAACAGTTAAGAGTTGGACATGGAACAATGAGCTGGTTCAAAATTGAGAAAGGAGTACGTCAAGATTGTATATTATCACCTCACTTATTTAACTTATATGCAGAGTATATCATGAAAAATGCTGGACTGGAAGGCTCACAAGCTAGAATTAAGACTGCCTGGGGAAATATTAGCAACCTCAGATATGCACACTAACAGCAAAAAATGAAGAGCAATTAAAGAACTCTTGAAGAAGGTGAAAGAGGAGAATGGAAAAACTGGCTTAAAACTCAAAATTAAAAATACTATATCATGGAATCTGGGGTCCATCACTTCATGGCAAATAGATGGAGAAAAAGTGGAAGCAGTGACAGTTTTATTTTCTCGGGCTCCAAAATCACTCCAGATGGTGACTGCAGCTGTGAAATTAAAAGACGCTTGCTCCTTGTACACCTATGACTGATCCATGTTGATTTTTGGCAGAAAGCAACACAATTGCATAGCAATTATCTTTCATTTAAAAAATAAATAAATTTCTTTGAAAACTATGATAAACCTAGAAAGCATATTAAAAGCAGAGACATCACTTAGCTGACAAAGATCCATATAGTCAAAAATTTTCCAGTAGTCATTCACAAATAGAGTTGGACCACAAAGAAGGCTGAGTGCCAAAGAATTGATGCTTTCAAATTGTGGTGCTATAGAAAACTCTTGAGAGTCCCTTGGACAGAAAGGAGATTAAACCAGTGAATACCTAGAGGAAATTAACCTTGAATACTCATTGGAAGGTCTGATGCTAAAGGTGAAGCACCAATACTTTGGCCACCTGATGCAAACAGCTGACTCATTGGAAAAGACCCTGATGCTGGGAAAGATTGAGGGCAGAAGCAGAAGGGGGTGACAGAGGATGAGATGGTTGGATGGCATCATAGACTCAATGGACATGAGTTTGAGCAAACTTCAGGATATAGTGAAGGACAGGGAAGCCTGGTGTACTGCAGTTCATGGGATTGCAAAGAGTTGGACATGACTGAGTGACTGAACAACAAGACATTTGCTAAACAAATGAGTAAGTAAAGAAATAAAACAGTTGTTAATAACTGAAATCAAAATACCCATTTAATAGAATTAAATAATCTAGAATTTTCTTTCCCAAAATCCAGGAGGGAAAATGTTAACCTTAGCGGATTATTATTGGTCATAAACCAAACTACCAAAGGCCAATTTTAAACTCAAAAGAAAATTACTAAAGATCATAATACCAATCACAGCAATATAAAGGGTAAGGAGAGAATGTTTTTATAATTTAATATCAATTTTCAAGGAAAGAAAGCTGAATGTAATCAGAATGCTTAACCAAATTGTTGTATCAATATTATGTATTATCTTAACCCTAGTACACTATTTAGAAAGAAGAAATGATGGCATATCCTTTTCCTAATCTTCCTAATGTGATAAACTGCAGTAGTGGCCAGATGCCAATATTACTGGAATAAAGGCCATAAAGTTAATAATCTAGACTGATGAACAAAAACAGATCAAGTGCACTCTTTTTTGTTGTGTATATTTTATTAGAATATATTGAGAAATCCAGAAACTCTTGAAGGCAAGATTAAAGTCCTAAAAATAACCCTGTGCAGACAAAAATAAGATAATTAATTGATTAATTAATAAATTAAAAATAAAGTCCTAAGCACCCCTATAAAATTAATATTTGGCACCAATATAGTTTCTATATTTAAAAGTTATTCTTTTGATTAATTAATTACAAAACACCTATAACCATTGTTGGGATGGTTAAGACAAGAACCCTAAACAATAAAACTTTGATGTACTTCATGTCACAGAAACAACAAATTTTTATCTAGTCATTTCAAGCCATAGTACAAATGATGAAAATTTTATAAGGAATAAAATTACTTTCTTTTTCCTAATAAAAGATGTAACTAAAATGTAATATTTCCACAGAAGAATACACACAAGCAACTGATTTTGTCAACAGGCTTGACTTTCTTTTAATCAGTATTAACCCTTGCCAAAAGGAATCTTGTTAAAGCTTTCTCAGTCCATCCTCAAAAGAAAATAAGTAGGAGGGACATCCAGGGACGAAAGGTCTATTTATTCAAGAGGTTCTCACTAGTTTTCCTTTGCAGATGACTACCAGAGAAGAATCAGTGAGGTCACTGCTGCTTCTGCTAAGCCGCTTCAGTCGTGTCCGACTCTGCGCAACCCCATAGACGGCAGCCCACCCGGCTCCCCCGTCCCTGGGATTCTCCAGGCAAGAACATTGGAGTGGGTTGCAGAGAAGATAAAACCTGACCAGAAACCAGAGGAGAAACCCCTTCTAAGGTATCTGTGCAGATAAGATTGGAATATAGATTTTCCTCTTCTGGCTCCAAGTTTTCCATAGTTTGGACATAAATGTAATAGATAAACTAATAATTGAAATGATCTGCTGACTTAGATTGAGATTTTCTTAGATTGAGATTGAGAATTTCTAAGACAATTAAACTAATTGCTGTTAGCAACTGATTATACCCACTGAAAGTGGGTGAATTCCCCTCACTTCCACTGTCTGCAGTTTAATCAAAGCTTAGTTCTATGAATTACTCAAGTTCTATGGCTGAATAGCAGCTTTTGATAAAATGTAACTTAAGCAAAAAAAAAAAAAAAAAAAAAAAAATCACAAGGCAAACTTGTCTTTGTTGAGTGAAAAAAAATGCTATATTAGGAATGCCTCAGTCCACCTAGGACACTTCCTGGTGATAAATGGATGCAGACTTCACCACTAACCTTGACCCTTCAGGCTTTTATGGAAGCATTGGCTTTAACATCCTAAAAGTGCAAATTAAAAATTTTTAACCTAAAAACTTTTTTAAAAATAATTTTTGCTTTAATAATGAGTTTCTTCTTATAGTTAAAATATTAAGCTGTTAACCCCAGTGATTCTAAATTATGCTCATGTGTCTGTATGTGTGAGTCACTCAGTCATGTCCGACTCTTTGAAACCCCATGGACTGTAGCTGGCCAGGCTCCTCTGTCCATGGAATTCTCCAGGCAAGAATATTGGAGTGGATTGCCATTCCCTTCTCCAGGGGAATTTCCTGACCCAGGAATTGACCCCAGGTCTTCTGCTTTGCAGGCAGACTCTTTATCATCTGAGCCACCAAGGAAGCCCTGGTATATAATATAAAGCTCTGGTGTATAATATAATATATATTATATGTAGTGTGCATAATTTATGCATGTATTTATTTATACATACATGTTAGTTGTGTTTACATAATTATGCTCATATTAATATATATAAATAATGCAGAAAGCTCCTGAGTAGCCAGTAAATTATTTAGTGAAGTATTGCTATCTGAGAGGTCTTAATATCATAATTTACCAAAATAAATATGGATTTGAATAATCTGTTATCACTATACAATTAGGTATTAATTGTCCTTATTATTATTTCTTGCTAGGGTCCATAAAGAAAACATGAATGCTCTTATCTTATCTATGATTATCTTGAACCTTACTACATTCTTCTTGGTAAGTTTTCAATACTGGGCAACAGGTAATTTTCTTTTCATTTAGAAAAAGATAAAGATGTTCATAGCAATTGTATGCCACAAAAACATCTCAGAGTGAGACATCAATGTGCTTGCAACCAGGATAATTCATACTGTGCTGCCTTTAAAAAATGTACCATGAACTTTATTATATTTCTTTCTATATACTCATACAATGAGTATATATATATATTACACATACACATATATATCAATCAGAAATTTAGGTTCACACACAAGTGTGTACCCAGTTGTTTTTATGGATTTTTATGTATCCAGACATTCTATTCATAATTGCCAAAATCTGGAAGCAACCAAATTGTCCTTTCATGGTGACTGAATAAATAAACTGGTATATTCATTAGTGGAATATTTTTCTGCACATAAAAAGAAAGAGAGAGTTACTAAATCATGAAAAAAAACACGACGGAATCTTAAATTCATACTACTAAATGAAAGTAATTAATCTGAAAAGGCTATATATTATTTGATTCTAATTATATCACATTCTAGAAAAAACAAACTATAAAGCCAGAAAAAATATCAATGCTTGCCAGGGACTAGGAGGGATGAATAAGGAGAAAACAGGATTTTTAGGGTAGTGAAGCCTAGAATTCTATAAGATGGTGAATGCATGGTAAATAAATGTAATTACATGTTTGTCAAAACCCATGGAATGTATAAAAGTGAAGTCTAATGTAAACTATAGACTTTGAGTAATATATGTCAATGTAGTTCCATTCCTGACAATAGTAGAGGGACCATGCATATCTAGGCAGGAAGTATATGAGAACTCTGTACCTTCCTCTCAATTTTGCCATCAATCTAAAACTGCTCCATAAAGTAATCTTTTCAAAAATGTAAATCAAATCTGAAAAAAAGTTAATGGCTGTTTTAAAACTTTTACTAGTGAATATTTTTAAATACACTCAATGTGACCTGATGCCACATATTTAATTCTTTACTTGTATATTTTTTATTTGCAGTCAAGTGAGAGTCTTAAACCTCATGATCAGTCAAAACAAAAGCTATCGAGGCTTAATTCACCTACCCAAACTGGAAAAACAACCCCTCCTCATGTACAAGCTGCATTAAAACAAGCCCAAGCCCAGACATTAAAGCAGCCATCAAACCAGGCTTCACTTATTGGAATTCGACCAAGAGCATCTCCATCTGTTTTATCAAACTCATGTCTGGCATCTGCATTTAAAAAATTTCTGACTTCCCAGTCTACATCCAAGCAACCGTTACCTTTTCAAGATATAATAAAGAAGTGCGCCTCTACCCAAAATCAATTTCTAGCTAACAACACTGCGCTAAAGCAGCCTCAATCAAAATCAACTTCAGAAAAACAGAATTTAATCCACAAGTCTGCACCCAGACTGACCTTAGGAGACAAGTCTAAGTTCAAACAGTCATCTCTCACTGAGACTGGTACAGAAAGAAAGGAAATTGATAATCCTAAACCAAAACAGTCAGAAGTTACCAAGTCTACACCCAAACAGACATCATCTTCACCCAGTACAGGCAAAAAGTCTTCAGTTGCCAATGCTACACAGAAACCAACTACAAAAACAACAAAACTAAAGACTCCCACTGCCAAACCTGTATTTAGACAGACCTCAGCTTCCCAAGGTGCAATAAGGAGCCATCACGTGTCTAAGTCTAAAAGAGCAAACTCTAAAGTTCCTGAGAGTAACACAAGGGAAGTTGCTTCTAAGCAGTCTCCACCAAACGACTTAACAGGCTCCAGGTCTACTACAAGAATTACTAAGTCCACAGACAAAAAGTCTCAAAGATGCAATTATGATGGAAGCCAGAATCTACCTTCCAAAAACAAACGAAGGAAGACGAGACCTTTGTATTCTATTAACCTGTCTTCAGGGTATCCACGTGAGCATCATGTGCGAAATCCTCATGCACCACCATCTCGTCCAATAAAATCTCATCCCTTTCAACTTCGGCCTCAGACATCTAAACCTCATAAGCCTTGTCTACATCAACCAGAAAAGCAGTCATCAGAGATTTCCATAGAAGCAACTACTGCATCACACACAGCACCGCCTACTGCCTTTGCAAACACCGCCAAGACGGCCACTAGAGGAGCTGATGATATTACTACTAGCACAGCTCAAATTACACCTACTGCAAAAGCCCTTACCACCACCCTCCCACCTACTGTCACTAACCCCACATCTCAAGTCACCACCCTGTCTGCTGGTCCCCCCACCACTGGGCAACAGACAACCACGCTTGAAGGTGACATAACTGTGGCTGTAACTGATACTACTGCTGCTACCACTGCTGAAACCATTTCTGTCACTGAAACCGCTACTGCTAAAAGTGACACAACTATTCAAGAAACTGCGGTAACTGCGGCTGGCCCCACAGACACTACAGTGAGCACCGAGAGTGAAACTCACACTGTGACCAGCCCTGCCACCACTACAGAGGTCCTTAAAACCACAACAGCTGCACCAGGAGCGGGCACGGCTACCCTTGGCACTACTCCGCCTGTTATCATTCTCTCTTCTGCTCCCCCCAATGCCATCACCACCACCAGTACAACTCTGCCTGAAGAGACTGACTACACTTTTGCAGAGTATCCTCAATATGGTGGATTTTAGATTGAAGCTTCTGACTATGCATATGGCTCAGAGTCTGCTGAAGATTCCACTGCAATTCCAGAAACCAATGCCACGGGCCCTGTAATTCCTTCAACTCCAGGGGCCACCCCCTCCTGAACCTATAATTGATAACAATACTCAGAAATTTGAGGTAATAGCTACCACACATAGCCCTTGAATATTGATCAAGTACCCCAACCAATAATCAAAATTATGTGATAAAATACTGCAAATCTTAGTCATGAAAATATAGCAATTCTTTAAGCATACTGTATTGTTGTTTTTAGTCTTTCTTTTTTATCTATCACCAACACAACAGGTCACATATTTGAAGCACCATAAGAAAAATTGTCACTGCATTTTATTATGACGAAATTCACTTGAAATAGGAATGGAATTTGTCCTTCTCACTTCACTCTAAAAAGTCCTTAATGTCCTAAGAGTAAGATTCCTGAAATCCTCTTAATTCCTTAAGTACTGAAGGATAATTAAAAAGATAAAGGGATAATTTTTTTAGTGTATTTTATTCTTATGAGAGGAAATAAACACTGGAAGGTGTTTACCTATGGAATAATAAGAATATCTTATATAAGATATAATATTTCTGGAAAACTGTGAAAACTAGACACAGAGATATTATTCACAGAATCTGGGAACTGAACATGCCTTCTTCCCTTGAATGAATATTTGGCCCTGGTAAATGTCAGGCCTGGCGTGCAGCAGTCCATGGGGTCACAAAAAGTCAGACACAACTTAGCAACTAAACAACAGCAATGTTTACAGAGGCCTGTAAACATGTTTTATGTGAAAAAGACAATTTAAATTATTCCTGAGTTATGAATCACTGGAAGAGCAAAAATGTGCTTCCTAAATCCAGCAAGTCCCTGTCTTGTGTGGACAATGTCACTGGTATCTTTGGGACTGGCTTCCTCCCCATCACTGTAACCTATGCACAGACTGGGACTCAAGAGGAAATACATGAGAAATCCTGCCCCTGTTCCCTCCCTCCATGACCATCACACTTCCTTAAAACCTCTGAGAAAAAAAACATGAGTGTGATCTAACTTAATAGGCCCTGTATGTCTGTGTGTGTGTATGTGCCAGCAAGTATAAGAGAAAGAAAGAGACTAGCTTGTCAATCTAATACTTTCTAGTCAATAACTCACCTGTAAGGCCACACTCATATTAATTCCATTCACTTCACAAATTCTTTCTTTCCTCCTACAATATGGAGATATATCAAGAGTGAAGACTCAAAAAAGAAAAAAATCAAAGATTATTTGTTTGATATGAGAAAATACAAAAAGACCCAATGATTGAGAGAGTTCACAGTAAAGAGGGGAAAATGCCCACATATGTCGCTAGTGATGGCACAGTCTAAAATAGAAGAGGAGATTCCTTATAAACAGAGAGACCAGAGTAGTAATCATGGGAGGAAAAGAAAAAGTGTTAATTTAAAAAGTGTTATTTGAACTGGACTTTTTAGATAACTTTCTCAAATTTTCAGACTTGAACAGCACTTTAAATAAATTAGCTTGCCAGTATGGAAAACACATTTTAAATGGGAGAAGCATAGAAATCCAGATTGTTTTTCAAAATACGAAAGACCTGGTGGCTTGGGTACACAGTCTGGAGTGATACCTGTCATCAACAGGAGTGCTACTTGAAGTGCAGCTTCCCAGATGGCTCAGGGGTAAAGAATTCGCCTGCCAATGCAGAAGACACGAGTTTGATCCCTGGCTCAGGAAGACCCCCTGGAGAAGGAAATGGCAACCCACTCCAGCATTCTTGCCTGGGAAATCCCATGGATAGAGTAGCCTGGTGGGCTACAGTCTTTAGGGTTGACAAAGAGTCATACATGTCTTAGTGACTAAGCAACAACAACTTGAAGTGTGATCAGCAAGCTAGCTGCTGCTGCTACAGTTCAAGTCAGAGTGAAGGGCATACATCAATGTCAATATGCACACTTTCAGCTTCCTTTATGTTTATTGATTTATCCTCTTTCCATCCATATAGTAGCAAAATTTTATGACAAAAGCACTGTATTCGGGTGTACCCTTTTCATCTAATCCCCACCAGTATTTGAGTGGTGAACTGTGCTAAGAAACTGCTGCTCCTTGTTCTCATAAATGAAGCATGCTCGCCACATTCCGCCAGCCTCCACCAGGCCGACTTCACATGCCCACTGTTATCTAGGTTCTCTGGGCATTTAAACTTGTAATCCTCACTATTCACAATGAAATTATTTAAGGTTTTTGAAAAGGAGAGTGAAATTCCTTTAGCTATGGTTTAGAATTAGGGTGAGAGCTAGTGAAAGCCTAATTGTGAAACTGAAGGAACAATTTTGAGAGATACTAAGGAATCAATACCAGTAAGACTTGGCCATTTATACAGGGTGGAGCAGTGATGAAGAAGTAGGTTGCTATTTTCTGGCTTGGATAACTGATGGGACAGCAATATCTCAAAGCAAGATTAAAAGTCAGTGTGCAGGAAAGAAGAATGTACTTTGAGATAAATTACAAACCTAGACAATGTATTAAAAAACAGAGACATCACTTTGCTGACAACGGTCCATACAGTCAAAGCTATGGTCTTTCCAGTAGCCATGAATGGATTCCCTGATAGCTCAATTGGTAAAGAGTCCACCTGCAATGCAGGAGACCCCAGATCAATTCCTGAATCAGGAAGATTCTCTGGAGAAGGGATAAGCTACCCACTCCAGTATTCTTGGGCTTTCCTTATGGCTCAGGAATCCACCTGCAATGCAGGAGACCTGGGCTCTATCCCTGGATTGGGGAGATCCCCTGGAGAAGGGAAAAGCTACCCACTCCAGTGTTCTGGCCTAGGGTTCGCAAAGAGTTGGACATGACTGAGTGACTTTCATGCACACACACCTGAATGGGTGTGAGAGTTGGACAATAAAGAAGGTTGAGAGCTGAGGAATTAATGCTTTCGAATTGTGGTGCTGGAGAAGACTCTTGAGAGTCTCTTGGACTACAAAGAGGTCAAGACTGCAAGATCTCTCTTGCAAGGAGATCAAACTAGTCAATCCTAAAGGAAATGAACTCTGAATATTCATTCAAATGACTGGTGCTAAAGCTGAGGCTCCAATACTTTGGCCACCTGATGCAAAGAACTGACTCATTGGAAAGACACTGATGCTGGGAGGAGGAGGAGGTGTAAGATGATGAGATTGTTAGATATCATCACTGCCTCAATGGCCATGAATTTCAAGCAAACTCTGGGAGATAGTGGAGGACAGGGGAGCCTGACGTGCTGCAGTCCTTGGGGTTGCAAAGAGTTGGACGCAACTTAGCAACTGAACAACAGCAACAATACACATCCCCCCACCCCACCTCCCCACTCTTTGAGACAAATCATACACTTTTGGGTCCTAAAACCTAAGAGCATGTTATAATTTCAAGGGCCCATTGCATGTTCACTAAAATAGATCATAGATTAGGCCACAAATACAACCTCAAATGTTAAAAACATGGAAATTCTACAGCTGGGAATCTCTCTTGCCAGACTGCAACAAACAAAATTAAATATAAAATCTAACAATAAATGACCAATTACTTTTTTCAAAAGAATAAAACTATAAATAGACAATATTAATAAGGATTTTAAAATAAAAATCAGACTATTTTGCAGGCTAATGGAGTGAAAGCAAAGTTAAATTAAGAGGTAAAATGCTGTGTTAGTACCATGTTAAGATTATAGCAGATTTATCAAAAAGTTATACAACCCAGAAATTAACAAAAGAATTCCAAATAGGGTAGAAGGGAATATAAAAAGACTAAGATCTTTTTTCCAGCTTTATTGAAGTATAATTGAGAAAACTGTGTATATTTAAAGTGCTCAATGTGACAGTTTGAAGCACATTGCAACATGATTACATCAAGTCAATTAATATATCCAACACCTGTTACTTTTTCTTTTTGGTGAGAACACTCAAGATTTACTCTTTCAGAGAATTTCTAGTACTCAATAAAGTATAATTAGCCCCAGTAGTATACTGTATTTTGGTTCCTCAGAACGTATTCATCTTATAAGTTAAAGTTTATGTATTCTGACCAATATGTCCCCATTTCTCCCCACCCCCAGTATCTGCCAATCACCATTCTACTCACTGCTTTTATGAGTTTTAATTATTCCTTTTTTAGATTTAATATATAAATGATACCATATAGTATTTGTCTTTGTCTGGCTTACTTCACTTGGCAACTAATATTTGACAAAGTTGCCAAGAAAATACAACAAGGAAAAAAAATAGTCTCTTCAATAAATGGTGTTGGGAAAACTGGATATACACATGAAAAAGAATGACTAGCATCTTGTTTTACAATATTCACAAAAATTAATTTGAAATAGATTTAAAAGACTAAAATCTTAGTTTGAAAATAACTGCTCTTTTTCCCTGTTACCATAAAGAAAAGGGAAAACCCTATAAGTATATAATTAAGAAAAATGGATTTTTGCAGTACTGTCGAATTGTTCTCTGAAACAATGTATTACTTTTCTTAGGTGACTGCAAATTCACACAGGTAAAATACATATAAACAGTTATTCGTAGGGAAATAAATGAAAGCACCTTTACTAATTAATAGCAATATACCTTGAAAAATTCTTTATAGTTGTACAAACTCACCTGGAAAATAATGGTTAATATCATGACAATAACATATAAATATATAATGCAAAAGTTGTTTATTGCTTTTTAACTAGCTATCTCTTTTATGTAATAGAATTATTACAAAAAACACATCTTGCCCTTTTAAGCATGCGTGTATGTGAACATTGGACAATAGATGACATAGTCAACACACATTTTGAATACACATTTTGAAAGCTTGAGTCCCTATATAGAGCACACATAGAGACTAAAAGATTTGTGCCTCTAAAAAATACATGAAATGCAAAATATATCTTTGAACTAAACTTTTTTAATTTAAAAATGTTTTATTTAAAAACGAACAATAATTCAAATTGAATCATAAAATCGAATTTCAAAATTTATGAGACGGCTGTCAAATTAACTTCTAAAAGAGCTAAATGGTTAAAACAATAAAGAAATGGAATTTCTAACAGAATAAAAAGAGTTAATTTTTTTAATTTAAAATAGCTGAAGAGTGTTAGACTAGGCTGTGTAAAGTACTTACTTGGCCCTACAATATATCACATTCTATTGTCAATTCTTCCAGCTCCAAGGTAAAGATATGTTAATTATTGGGAAAATTGCATATGAAAAGTAAGTGCTTATCACATAAGTGTCAAGAAGTGTTTAGAATTAATACACAAGTAATCACCTAATTGTTAATTTCTTTCTTCTTTCCTGGTAGAATAAAAGAAAGAAGGAGAGAACATATTATTGATATTCTCATTAGATTAAGATTAATCTATAATAGCTTCTCAACAAAATCAAGAATCACTGACTCATTCCTAGGACTTAGGAGATCCCCAACACATTAGCTCTACAGGAAACACTAGTCTCCAGAAATGGTCCTTTATAATAAATTCCAGGCAAATAATACCATATCGGTGATCTCTGTCTATGCCATCTTTTAAATTTCCCCATTTTGCCACATTTTTAGTGTATGTAATATGTTGAAAATTCAAAATGTGCATAATTTGTAAATAAATGAAGTGTATTTTTTAAATAGCAGGGATGAATAACTAAAATATTTGAAGCAAAATTTTATCCAACTTTGTCATCTTTGCCTTAGAATTCAAACAAGTGGACTCACTTGCTCTTATCTAGCCTCTCAGAAATTATATATCCTCACTGCTAGAGGTCAGAAATGCTAGCTTTCAAATTCTCATTTTTTAAATATTAAATATGCTTTTCTTTGCTTTCTCGGAAGAGTCATGAGAAAATCACCAGACTCAGAGCTCCCTCTATAGGTGATGTTAGATGAAATAAACAGGGTTTATTTAAATAAACTTCAAAGGTTTCAGATTTTTGGATGGAAACAGTTCATTTATTCTTATGCACAGTTATTTCAACATGAATTACTTCATTTCAAAAGAACTAGAGAAAATTATATAGTAGCATTGTAAACTAATAAAGAATCAAAACAAAGGTAGACTTTAAAAATGGAATATCAACAAATGGAAAATATAATTACTTAATACTAAATAAAAGTAAAAGAAGTAAGGAAAACAAGGGAAAAGCTTCATGAATAATATTATCATCTCAAATTATTATTAATAATAATAAACTGAAAGTAATCTATTGACTAAAGCATGGGTAAGAACCTGTGGAATATCCATATGGTATAATCATGTCATTAAAATTATGTTTATAATTGACATATTCACACTGCTATATACAAAATAGGCAACTAATAAGAACCTAATATATAGCACAGAGAAGTATACTCAAAACTCTGTAATGACCTATATGGAAATAGAATCAAAAAAATATGTATTTCTATAACTGATTCACTTTGCTATACAGCAGAAGCTAACACAACATTGTAAATCAACTATATTCCAGTAAAAACTAATTTAAAAAATAAGTAAATGAGAAATTATTTTATGAAATTGGTAGACTAAAGAGGTCATTTAAGCCATGCTGACTCATCAATTATTTTTAACTGTCAGCAACAGTGTTCTCTGAAACCACATGGTGAAGCTGATGATCATAATAGAAACTATATTTCCCAGAAAAATTATACTGGAATTCATAGTTTTAGCACCAATAAGTTCATATAACCAAAATCCAAAGCCAGAATAAATATACAGCTCTAAAAATTATTATGAAGTCAAAGAACAACTTTGAGACATTTAATTATTTGCATGCAAATGAGGGAGACTGTTTTCACTGAACAAAGAAAAAATGAGAATTGTGATAAGAAGGAAAAAAGAAAGGGGAAAAAATGATACTACCTAGAAACAGTAAGTCATATTTTACATTTTGGCAATAAGTCAGCAACTCACAAAGGTCTCAGCCTAGATAGGCACCACTTGAGTAGTTTGGCTGTTGTTTAGTCTATAAGTCATGTCTGACTCTTTTATGGCCCCATGAACTGTAGCTTGCCAGGCTCCTCTGTCTATGGGATTTTCCAGGCAAGAATACTAGAGTGGGCTGCCATGTCCTTCTGCAGGGGATCTTCCTGATCCAAAGATCAAATCCATGTCTCTTGCATTGGCAGGCAGATTCTTTACTAATGAGCCACTAATGTATAAACAATCAAATATTGT
This sequence comes from Muntiacus reevesi, assembly GCF_963930625.1. Taxonomy (NCBI): domain Eukaryota; kingdom Metazoa; phylum Chordata; class Mammalia; order Artiodactyla; family Cervidae; genus Muntiacus; species Muntiacus reevesi. The sequence continues at coordinate 29,935,819 of NC_089270.1, read as the reverse complement.
TTATACATTCTCTGGAAACTGAGAATGGGATGCTTCCTTTGGTAAAATCTTCCAATGTTCCTCCATTAACATTTCCAGCTTATTTAGACAGGTTTGTGCCTTATTCTTTATCGGAATTTTTTGAAATTATAGTTTTAAAAAAATAAAATAAGATGGTTAAATACAATGATTATACAGAGTCTAACTGCAGAATACAGAAATATAAAGCACAAAAAATATACAATTATTGAATCAATATTTAACTTCAGATTAATTTTGCTATAAACATTAGAAGGTCTATAGTTAATAATTTGGTTAGCCTTTTAGAATTTAAAAGGGGATCTTTAAGATAAATTTGGAATCCCGGGTCCAATTTCAAAAAAAATCTTCCCAATGATTTTCTCTCTAGAAAATCTAGAAATCTAAAATAAACCAGCTCATTCAAAATAATTCTAGGAATGACACTGTGGGTAGTACTCCAAGTTCAAAATCATTCCTGTCAAACATAAATATGAAAGCATCTAAATACATGGCTACAGAAAGCATATCAATTGGGAAGGGAAAGGTTTTAAAAAAGGCTCAGGAATTTGACTTTTTATTTTCATATCCTCAAAACATAATTAGAAACTGGAGTGAAAGACAATCTTATTCTTCTGTTTTTTTTAATTGAAGTTGAGACTATGGATGAAGAAAAATAAGTTAGGAGAATATTTCTTTTGCTCAGTATTTGAATATGAACTTCATGACATTTTAATGGCACTGATCTCTGAGTCACTGATCACACTGATCACACTGATCACACACTGATCACACACACTGATCACACTAATTCATGAAGCCTTGATTCAAAAGGTTTAAGAGGGGAAATTTTGAGTAAAAATAACCAGTAGAGGAAAGGGGGATGCTGCCGTGGTAGGCAAGTTAAAATGGAGGTAGTCTTGTTAGGCTTCAGAGACAAGAAAGCAGAGCAGGACTCAAATTGCCAACATCTGTTGGATCATAGAAAAAGCAAGGAAATTCCAGAAAAACATCTGCTTCATTGACTATGCTAAATCCTTTGACTATGTGGATCACAACAAACTGTGGAAAATTCTTAAAGAGATGAGAATACCAGACCGTCTACCTACCTCCTACCTACCACCTGAGAAACCTGTATGCAGGTCATGAAGCAACAATTAGAACTGGACATTGAACAACAGACTGGTTCCAAATAGAGAAAGGAGTATGTCAAGGCTGTATATTATCACCCTGCTTATTTAACTTATAGACAGAGTACATCATTTGAAATGCTGGGCTGGGTGAAGCTGGAATCAAGCTGGAATCAAGATTGCTGGGAGAAATATCAACAACCTCAGATATGCAGATGATACCTTTCTAATGGCAGAAAGTGAAGAGGAACCAAAGAGCCTCTTGATGAGTGTGAAAGAGGTGAGTGGAAAAAGCTGGCTTAAAACTCAACAACTAAAAAACTAAGATTATGGCATCTGGTCCTATCTCTTCATGGCAAAGAGATGGAGAAAAGTAGAAACAGTGGCAGATTTTATTTTCTTGGGCTCCAAAATCATTGCAGACAGTGATTGCAAGCCATAAAATTAAAAGATGCTTGCCCCTTGGAAGAAAAGGAGCAATTTAATGAGAACCAGCATGGCTGGTTTCAATCAACCACATGTCTTAGAAACCTACCATGTTGAAATTCTTAGTTACAATATATTCTTAAAAACACTTTCAACTGCTTATTCTAAGCGAACTCCTGCTGTTACCATGCCTATTCAAAATCTTACTCCTAACAGCAAGCAAAACATTGCTATTATCAAAACCACTAAGCCCAGGTCAACCAACCCTACAATCATCACAGAGCACATTGTGTGTGTATGTATGCATGTATATTGAAGGGAAGGAAATAAAAATTGAAAATCATGATCTCTTTCACTAAAAAAGGTAAAATTTGAGGTACTCAAAATACAAGATATATTCAAATTACAGCAGATGTTATAGCAAATATTCCCTTTCCCCTAAACCTATGGTTTTCATAAGGACCAAATTATCACTGATATGCTCCCAAAGTTACCCACAACTCATTCTGGCACATGAGTCACCATAACATCTGCACCAGCCAACAAAATTGAGACTAAATCTAGCACAAATGGATCTACAAACAAAATGAGCACTGAAAAAAATGTTGACCCTAAGACTTCTTTGAATACTGAGAAACCTAGCAAACTTGGGATTTCTCTGACTTAATCAGCTCACACTAATGGTGATTAACTGAAGCTCTAATACTTTGGCCACCTGATGCAAAGAGTCGACACACTGGGAAAGACACTGATGCTAGGAAAGTTTGAGGGCATGAGAAGAAGGGGGTGACAGAGAATGAGATGGTTAGATGGCATCATTGACTCAATGGACTTGAGTTTGAGCAAATTCTGGGAGATGGTGAAAGACAGGGAAACCTAATGTGCTGCAGTCCATGGGGTTGCAGAGAGTTAGACACGACTGAGTGACTGAACAACAAAAAATAATAATAATGATCATATTGATTTTAACATTGATCTCAAAACTGAAACTGTTTTTGAAAAAGGAAAAATTGCTACTTTTCCAAATGGCAACAATCCCAATGATAATTACAGTTTAGTCCAATATAATGTCCCAGGTGGAGCAGTGTAAAGAATCTGCCTGTCAATGCAGGAGACTAGGGTTCATTCCCTGGGTCAGGAAGATTCCCCTGGAGGAGGAAATGGCAACCCACTCCAGTATTCTTGCCTGAAAAATTCTATGGACAGAGGAGCTGGCAGGGTACAATCCATGGGGTCACAAAGAGTCAGACAGGACTGAGCACATGCACACACATCATCACGCATGCACTGAATAATTCTGTAATCATAATTTGAAAACAAGGTTTGCAAGAGTATGTGCCAAGGATCAAGCTAGAGAACTAAATGTGTAGCATTGTAGAATTTAAGAAATAAGCTTCCATTTTAAGCTCTCTGCCACCTGATGCAAAGATTCAACTCATTGAAAAAGACCCTGATGCTGGGAAAGATTGAAGGCAAAAGGAGAAGAGGGTGGCAGAGGATGAGATGGTTGGATGACATCACTGACTCAATGAACATAAATTTGATCAAACTGCAGGAGAAAGTGAAGGACAGGGAAGTCTAGTGTGCTGCACTAGGGGTCACATGGGGTCATGTGGTCAGGGGGTCACATGGGGTCACAAAGAGTCAGACATGACCTAGCTACTGAAGAACAACAATAATTGATTTAAAGCTATGCAAAATAATTTACTATAATTTTCTATTGTAGTACAAAACAATGATTTCAACCTCATTTAAAAAATAACTTTATAGATGAATCACTTGAGGAGATTCTACAACTTCAAGCATATATCGCATATAACTCTTTATGTTATTATTAAATCATAATTTATATAACCAATTTTTATCTGGGGTTCAGATATATTTTCCTCACTTTTTTTTTACAAACAACTCTGTGATACACATGCTGGCATCTACGATTATTTCTATGAAATAAATACGTAGACATAGAATGACTCTGAATGTAGACATATACATCTGTCCTTAGACATAGAATGACTCAACACAGAAGCAGAATATTATATACACGGACATTTTTCTATAAATATTTTATAAAACATTTTATATTTCATTGCTTATTTTTAGGAAAGTCATAAAAAGGTAATGTATAAAACATACCTTTGCTTTGATTTAACATAAAACCATCACATCCTTGGATAGGGCTTTGGTGTGGCAGAGACCAGGTATTATTAAAAGTAGATGAAAGCCAGATGAGAGATGATAGTGATGAGGGAGATAAAAAGAGGTAGGATCCTGGACATTACTTAAAGACTCCTCATGGACAAGATGTGAGGGGTGAAAGAGGGAGTCGCAATGATTCCAAAGTTTGGGTCTGAAAAACAGTGAAAGTTATAAAAGTATAGTAGTTGGTTGTCCTGTAAGGAATATCAGGAGTTCCACTTCGAAAACATCAAGTTTGAAATATTTATTAGTGATCTAATTTGCAATAGCTCCTAAAGGAAATCAGTCCTGAATATTCGTTAGAAAGACTGATGCTGAAGCTGAAGCTCCAACACTTTGGCTACCTGATGTGAAGAACTGATTCATTAAAAAAGACCCTGATGCTGGGGGAGATTGAAGGCAGGAGGAGAAGGGGACGACAGAGGATGAAATGGTTGAATGGCATCACCAACTCAACAGACATGAGTTTGAGCAAGCACTGGGAGTTGGTAATGGACAGGGCAGCCTGGCGTGCTGCAGTCCATGGGGTTGAAAAAAGTCAGACACGACTGAGTGCCTGAACTGAACTGAACTGGCAATAGCAGGTAAATGGTTGGATATTCAAGTCTGAAGTATAAGACAGTGGTCAGGACCAGCAACTTTGGTTTTATATTTAAGAGTAGATGCCATGGTGGTGGCATTTAGAACCATGAGGCCAGATGAGGGTACCAAAGAAGTGACTGTAAAGAAAAGAAAAGAGGATCAAATGCCAAATCCTGGGGCACCTCAACATTGAGGAGTTTCCACTATAAAATCAGAAGTTCTAATAATTTTTATTAATCACAAAATGGAGTATGTTCTCTTTGATTAAATTTCTGAATCTCCTTGTGTTAACATTAGGAAAAATAATTTAAAAATTAAACAAACATATAAATAAAATGTTAATATGAAATATTTCACCCACCCCCACAAATATCATCAGCCAAGTGGACTCCAGGTTAAGCAGAACTTCAGCACAGAGGGCACAACTAAATGAAGGATCATGATGGTTTCCTTAGAAAGTTGTTAAATAGATAACTTATAGCTTCTGTCAACTGAAGAAAAGAATCTCTTCACCACCACCCCCCAAAAAAAACCTCTTGGAGATGTACAAATATCTGGTTAACAAACTATTTTTGAACTTCATGAAGACATATATAGTGATTAATATTCTGAAGCAAATGGAAATTTTAAATGCGAAAGAAAGTAAATCACCGCTGCAGCTGCTGCTGCTAAGTCGCTTCAGTCAAGTCTGACTTTATGCAACCCTATGGACTGCAGCCCACCAGGCTCCTCTGTCCACAGGATTCTCTAGGCAAGAATACTGGAGTGGGTTGCCATTTCCTTCTCCAAAGTAAATCACATTATGAGTCAAATCAGCTTAACAGTCTTAAGTGTACATGGCCTTTCTGGTTTGAAATTGATGACCTCACAGCTCATGAAAAGACAGCATTATGTATTGTTCTTCTACTGGCACATTTACTGTACTGTTGATTATCCAGCAAGAATTCAACTCAAGAAACTCTTTGAAGTAAGGGTGAATTAGAAGTCATTTTCCTCTAATAGTAAAGGAATTACCCAAATGGAATATGCTGGATCTGCTAAAAGTGGTTCTTTGGAGAAGAAAGCCATTCTTTTGCATTTGCTCTCTCATTCAGCTCAGTTCAGTTCAGTCACTAGTCATGTCCCACTCTTTGCGACCCCATGGACTGCAGCATACCAGGCTTCCCTGTCATCATCAGAGTTTACTCAAACTCATGTCCATCGAGTCAGTGATGCCTTTCAACCATCTCATCCTCTGTCATCCCTTTCTCCTGCCTTCAATCTTCCCCAATATCAGGGTCTTTTCCAATGAGTTGGTTCTTCGCATCAGGTGGCCAAAGTATTGGAGCTTCAGAATCAGTCCTTCCAAGGAGTGTGCAGGACTGACTTCCTTTAGGACTGACTGGTTGGATCTCCTTGCAGTCCAAGGGACTCTCAAAAGTCTTCTCCAACACCACAGTTCAAAAGCATCAATTCTTTGGTGTTCAGCATTCTTTATGGTCCAACTCTCACATCCATACATGACTACTGGAAAAACCATAACCTTGAATATAAGACCTTTGTCAGTAAATTAATGTCTCTGCTTTTAGATATGCTGTCTAGGTTGGCCATAGCTTTTCTTCCAAGGAGCAAGCGCCTTTTAATTTCACGGCTGTAGTCACCATCTACAGTGATTTTGGAGTCCAAGACAATAAAGTCTGTCACTGTTCCCACTGCTTCCTCATCTATTTTCCATGAAGTGATGGGACCGGATGCCATGATCTTTGTTTTTTGAAGGTTGAGTTTTAAGCCAGCTTGCTCTTTCATTAGTGCCATTATCATTATTATTAATTGATGTATTCTCAGTACCAGCTACAGAGCCTAAAAATATATTTTTTTAATATTTCTGAGTAAATGAATAAGTGGATTTATTGTAACAGACAGTGTTCCCCAGATGGCTGAGTGGTAAAGAATCTGCCTGCCAATACACAGATACACTGACGGGGAGATATAAGAAATGGGGGCTTGATACAAGATACAAGAGATACAAGAAATGGGAGCTCGATCCCTGGGTTGGGAAGATCCCCTGGAGTAGAAAAAAAAAATCCAGTATTCTTGCCTGGAAAATTCCATGGACAGAGGAGTCTAGTGGGCTACAGTCAATCGGGTGGCAAAGAATCGGGCATGACTGAGCATGCACACACATTATAACAAATGCTCTAAATATGAGATTTAAAGTTATAATCCATATTTTTACATACAAATCAAGTAAGATAAAATGTTATTAACTCAATATACAAGTGGTTAGGTTTTAACTTGTTATAATCAGATTTACAAACAATTTTATACCATATTTTATTCATTTATAAATTGTACCATTTAAATCCAAGATCTTACAATGTGTATTAGGAAAACATCTTTCTTCTACAGAGGAGGTCAAATGATCTGTCTACAGAAAAATTGCTAAATGATAGCTTGAATTTAAACAGAGATCAAATTCTATTTACCGTACAAGAACTATCATTAAGTAAAGTAAATGTATATTCATTGAAGTAATTCAATGAATTTTCAAATACTCTAAATCTCACACCCGCATTTCCTCAGCAACAGAATTTTTACCATCTGCCTTGGCTTATGATTTAATATGTATTTACATGTGAAAAATGGTACATGATTAAGAATAAAATAACAAATGTCTAGGCAAAACAAATTTCATATAATTTAGGAATATACTCAGAAAGTTCTAAAGTAGTTGCAAATAAAATGGTTTTGATATTCACTTTTTAACAGGTTAATGAGAAAAATATTCCTTATATGTTTCTGAATAAAATTATTTAAGAAAATATTTTAACATTTTAAGCAATTGGAAGAATTTTTATTTACATCCTCTCATTGAATGTTTTCATACGCTGATTATTTCAATTCTACCTAAATGCCATGGGAGTAAATTATACAAAACATAGTTAATTAAAGTTGTAAAACTGTAGGATTACAGGACAATATATTGTATTGTTTATTAATTATTAACTAATAACAATTAATATTAAATTACTAGATGTTTTTACTTGTTAAAATTTTTCATGAAAGAAAGATAGCCTAGAAATCACAGGATAAATTATTAAGACTAATCATTAACCATCACATTTCATACTGAACGAATGTGAGGATTCTTATGGTCTTGAGAGAGTATGCAAAGAGAAAATCCTCCTTTGCCAGAAATATCTGTTTGGTTGCTTTTGTTTCAACTTAACCTGGAGCAATCTCATCTACATGAAATGTTTTCCTCTACCCTCAACATTTTCTTCCCCAAACCCCAGAAAAAGAGAAACAGAAAAACTGAATAACTGTATCAAATGAAGACTCATTCAATCAGTCCTCTACAATTACTGAAGGCAACAGGACATTGGGGGATATTTTTCAGGTTCAAAAAGGAACAAATTTTCACCAGAACCCAGGGAAAGCACTCCTCCTAAAGAATCTAGTTGAATAACCCTAAGAATGCTCTGGGGCATTCCTGTTTCAAATCTCTTCATTAATTTCTCTATCAATTCCTCAGGCAGGGAAAAGAGGCATGGAAAAGTTAAGATGTTAATTGAGGGGCATAGTGGGTCTGAGCAACTATGGTTTCAAAAATAAATACAGTTCATTACACTGCCGTATCCTTCAGCAATGACCTTGTGGAAAAAACACGTGGAAATGACAAAAAAGTAATAATTGTTTTGTTGTTGTTGGCCTCTCAGGCCATGGATCTAACCTGTGTTTTCACTGCAGGGGGACCTGCAGTGGCAGCGCGGGGTCTTAACCACTAGACCACGAAAGAAGTCTGAAAAAGTTACAATTCTTTTCTTCATTCAACAGCCATAACAATATCTCTACTTACTGTCTCTTTGAATTAGAAGAGAAAAGTAAAACAAAGAGGAGGTTGAGGGTAAGTAAACAAAGGATTCAAAGGAAAAGCAGGACAGAAAACATTGCGAACATTTGAGAAGTTCTCTAAATGGATTAGAAGGAATTAAATTTCTGGGCGATTAACAAAGCCGGTGCTTCCCTTATATGTCCACGTCCTCCCATCTCCATGCGTGTTTGCGGGGTGGTATGTTCTGAGCTCTATGTAAGGAGGGCATTTGCATCTCAGACTTGATGGTTCTCAGCTAACTGAGTCAATGATTCTGTCTTTAAAAACAAGAGCATAAACACTTTTCCACTCAAATATCAAGTACACAGTTGTTTCACAAACTGGACTATTCAGAAACATAGATTATATAACCATATCGTTATTTGTTTCTCTAAGAATGACCTTTTAGTTTTAAAATACTGTTTTTCCTTTAATACCTATTGAAAGATTTATGAAATAATTTTCTTCTGTTTTTCCAGCTTAATTATACATTATTCCCTGGTTTCATAAAATTTTACATAAGATGACACAGTTTTCACATTCTTTATAGATTCCTATTTGACCATCTGTGCAAACTTATTTAAATAACTCCACTTTTCTGAATTTTTTCTTCTTTTCCTGTCATTTCTTAGAGAATGACTTTTACAACATTTTGGCCTCACACAAGGCTTTGACTCACAATAAAAATAAATTCACATTTGCATGCTATTGTTTTCTAATTAAGGAACATAGTAGATCCCTCTATTTTATTAGGTCATCTTTAATTCTGCCTAATGATTGTGATAGGCAGAGTAATGCCCACCCCAAATATGTCTATGACCTAATCGCTGGAAGCTCTGAATGCTATGCTCCACGGCAAAAGGGACTTTGCATATGTAATTAAAATTAAAGACCTTAAAGCGGTGAGTATCATAGATTATCCAGGTGAGCTCAATTTAATCATATAAACTTTTAAGAGTAGAAGAGAAAGTAGAAGAGGGAGTCAGGGAGATGTGACACCAAAGGGACTGTATGGCTTTGAAGACGGAGGAAAGAGGCCATGAGTTAAGTAAGGTACCAGTCTCTAAAAGCGAGCAACAGGGCTTCCCTGCTGGCACAGAGGAGAGGAATCTGCCTGCCAATGCAGGGGACACGGGTTCGATCCCCGGTCGGGGAAGAGCCCACATGCTGAGGAGCGGCTAGGCCCAGAGCTCCAGAACTACTGAGCCCACAGATTGTAACCACTGAAGCCTGTGCGCCCGAGAGCCCATGCTCCACAAGAGACGCCACCACGAGGAGAAGACAGAAAACAACAGCCACTTCAGCTCGCGAAACTAGAGAAAGCCCACATGCAGCAACGAAGACCCAGCACAGCCAAAAAATAAGTCAATAACTCTTTAAAAAAATCAATAAATAAACAGCTCTCAGTTTATAGTCAAATAAAAATAGGCCCCTCAGCCCTACAACCACAAGGAATGGAATTCTGTCAACAAACGAAATGAACAAGAAACAGATTTTTCCCTGGAGCCTCCAAAAAAGAATGCAGACAAGGGGCACCTTGGTATTAGTCTGGTGAGACCCATCAGACATTTTTAAGAAATGTAATATAATAAATAGGTATTTTTAAGCTGCTAAATTTACGATAATTTGTTATGGCAAAATGGAAAACTAATACAATAAAGTTTTATAGTTTTCAGAGTTATGCTAGAACATATTTCATTAGATTTAATAAGCATTTGGGGTTTTTCTATTATTATAAGTGACAATTCTAAAATTTTATATTCCCTTTGTTGCTGATACATAAAAAATACAACTGATTTTGTACATTAATCTTTTATATAGTGACATTGCTATATTAAGTTAGTAATTCTGATCATTTTCCTTTTACATTTGTCTGAATTTTTCACCTGTGCAGAGTGAAGTGAAAGTCACTCAGTCGTGTCTGACTCTCTTTTTTTTTCCCATTTATTTTTATTAGTTGGAGGCTAATTACTTTACAATATTGTAGTGGTTTTTGTCATACATTGACATGAATCAGCCATGGATTTACATGTGTTCCCCATCCCGATCCCCCCCTCCCACCTCCCTCTCTACCCGATCCCTCTGGGTCTTCCCAGTGCACCAGGCCTGAGCACTTGTCTCATGCGTCCAACCTTGGCTGGTGATCTGTTTCACCCTTGATAATATACATGTTTCGATGCTGTTCTCTCGAAACACCCCACCCTCGCCTTCTCCCACAGAGTCTGACTCTTTTACGGACTATGCAGTTCCATGGAATTCTCCAGGTCAGCATACTGCAGTGGGTAGCCTTTCCCTTTCCAGGGGCTCTTCCCAACCCAGGGATCAAACCCAGGTCTCCAAAATTGTAGGTGGATTCTTTACCAGCTGAGCCCCCTGTGCAAACAAGTTGTCTTCAAATGATGAGTTTCATTATTTTCTCTTCAGTCTTTTTTTTTTTTTTTTTTTTTCATTCTTTACTGCTCTCAAGGACCTCCAGTATTATACTGTGTAGAAATAATGATCAGGCCTCTATTTCTATGCAGCAATAAATAAATAAGACAGATTTAGGTACCTGAGAATGAAGCTATTGCTGTAGCCAGTGCCTAAAAATGTGGTAGTAGCTTTGGAACAGGGCCATGGACAGGGCTAGAAGCATATTAAGGAGTGAGTTTTAAAAAATCCTAAAACAGTCGAACAGACTCTTAGCAGAAATAAACACTTAAGGACACTGCTGGTGATGAGACAGAAGGAAGTAAGGAGCAAATTACTGGAGAATAGAGAGAGGCATCTTTTTCTCCTGAAGTTGTTGGCAAAACAAAAAATGAGCCTAGTGAACTGGATGATTTGGCTCAGAATATTTCCCCCCAAATTCTGGAAGGTATACCTGGTTTTCTCTCCCTGCTTATGATAATACACGAGGAACAAGAAATAAATCATCAAGTGAGGATAGACTGTGAAAAGGATTTGATTGTTTTGCAAAAACTCTTGACCTCTCCAGACAGCAAGATACTCCAAACTTATGAAATGGCTTCCAAACAAAGTTCAAATCCAAGGAACTGTCAAAAGATATGGTTGAGATTAAAAAGCCAAGGATGCAACTTTTTTGTTAAGACCTCAGGAAGCACAAAAGTACTGCAAGGTACTATTAATTCACACAGTTGTTGTGCAGTTGTTCAGTTGTGTCCAACTCTTTGAGACCCCATGAACTGTACACGCCAGGCTTCCCTGTCCTTCACTATTTCCCAGAGTTTCCTCAAACTCATGTCCATTGGGTCAGTAATGCCACCCAACCATCTCATCCTCTGTCATCCCGTCTCCTCCTGCCTTCAATCTTTCCCAGCATCAGGGTCTTTCCCAATGAGTTAGTTCTTCACATCAGTTGTCCAAAGTCTTGGAGTTTCAGCTTCAGCATCAGTCCTTCCAATGAATATTCAGGATTGATTTCCTTTAGGATGACCTGATTGAATCTTCTTGTAGTCCAAGGGACTCTCAAGAATCTTCTCCAGCACCAGAGATTGAAGGCATCGATTCTCCAATGCTCAGCTTTTTTTATTGTACAGTTCTCACATCTGTACATGACTACTGGAGAAAATCATACCTTTGACTCTACAGACTTTTGTTGGCAAAGTGATGTCTCTGCTTTTTAATACTCTGCCTAGATTTGTCATAGCTTTTCTTCCTAGGAGTAAGCATCTTTTAATTTCATGTCTGCAGTCACCATCTGCAGTGGTTTTGCAGCCAAAAAACAAAATCTGTCACTGTGTCCATTGCTTCCTTATCCATCTGTCATGAAGTGATGGGACCGGATGCCATGATCTTAGAATTTTGAATGTTGAGTTTTAAGCCAATTTTTAACTCTCCTCTTTCACCTTCATCAAGAGGCTCTTTAGCTCCTCATCACTTACTACCATAAGGGTAGTGTTATCTGCATATCTGAGGTTATTGATATTTCTCCCCACAATCTTGAATTCAGCTTGAGCTTCATCCAGTCTGGCATTCCACATGATGTAAGCTGCATATATAGGGCTTCTCTGCTGGCTCAAAGGGTAAAAACTCTGCCTGCAATGCAGGAGACCAGGGTTAAATTCTTGGGTCGACATACACAAAAATAAACTCAAAATGGATTAAAGATCTAAATGTAAGACCAGAAACTATAAAACTCCTAGAGGAGAACATAGGCAAAACACTCTCCGACATAAATCACAGCAAGATCTTCTATGACCCACCTCCCAGAATATTGGAAATAAAAGCAAAACTAAACAAATGGGACCTAATGAAACTTAAAAGCTTCTGCACTACAAAGGAAACTATAAGTAAGGTGAAAAGACAGCCCTCAGATTGGGAGAAAATAATAGCAAATGAAGAAACAGACAAAGGATTAATCTCAAAAATATACAAGCAACTCCTGAAGCTCAATTCCAGAAAAATAAATGACCCAATCAAAAAATGGGCCAAAGAACTGAACAGACATTTCTCCAAAGAAGACAAACAGATGGCTAACAAACACATGAAAAGATGCTCAACATCACTCATTATTAGAGAAATGCAAATCAAAACCACAATGAGGTACCATTACACGCCAGTCAGGATGGCTGCTATCCAAAAGTCTACAAGCAATAAATGCTGGAGAGGGTGTGGAGAAAAGGGAACCCTCTTACACTGTTGGTGGGAATGCAAACTAGTACAGCCACTATGGAAAACAGTTTGGAGATTTCTTAAAAAACTGGAAATAGAACTGCCATATGACCCAGCAATACCACTTCTGGGCATACACACCGAAGAAACCAGATCTGAAAGAGACACGTGCACCCCAATGTTCATCGCAGCACTGTTTATAATAGCCAGGACATGGAAGCAACCTAGATGCCCATCAGCAGACGAATGGATAAGGAAGCTGTGGTACATATACACCATGGAATATTACTCAGCCGTTAAAAAGAATTCATTTGAATCAGTTCTAATGAGATGGATGAAACTGGAGCCCATTATACAGAGTGAAGTAAGCCAGAAAGATAAAGAACATTACAGCATACTAACACATATATATGGGATTTAGAAAGATGGTAACGATAACTCAATATGCAAAACAGAAAAAGAGACACAGAAGTACAAAACAGACTTTTGAACACTGTGGGAGAAGGTGAGGGTGGGATGTTTCAAAAGAACAGCATGTATATTATCTATGATGAAACAGATCACTAGCCCGGGTGAGATGCATGAGACGAGTGCTCGGGCCTGGTGCACTGGGAGGACCCAGAGGAGTCGGGTGGAGGGGGGGGTGGGAGGGGTGATTGGGATGGGGAATATGTATAACTCTATGGCTGATTCGTGTTAATGTATGACAAAACCCACTGAAATGTTGTGAAGTAATTGGCCTCCAACTAATAAAATAAAATTAAAAAAAAAAAAAAAAAATTCTTGGGTCGAAAAGATCCCCTGGATAAGGAAATGGCAACCCATTCCAGTACTCTTGCATGGAGAATTCCATAGACAGAGAAGCCTGGCAGACTACAGTCCATGGGATTGCAAAAATTCAGACACAGCTGAGTCATTAACTTTCTTTTTTCACTCTGCATATAAGTTAAATAAGCAGGGTGACAATATACAGCCTTAATGTACTCCTTTCCCAATTTGGAACCAGTCCTTGTTCCATGTCCGGTTCTAACTGTTGCTTCTTGACCTGCATACAGGTTTTGCAGGAGGCAGGTAAGGTGGTCTGGTATTGCCACCTCTTTAAGAAATTTTCCACAGTTTGTAGTGATCCACACAGTCAAAGACTTTAGCATAGTCAATGAAGCAGAAGTAGATGTTTTTTCTGAAATTCTCTTGCTTTTTCTATGATTCAGTGGATGTTGACAATTTGATCTCTGGTTCCTCTGCCTTTTCTAAATCCAACTTGAACAGCTGGAAGTTCTCAGTTCATATACTGTTGAAGCCTAGCTTGGAGGATTTTGAGCATTACCTTGCTAGCATGTGAAGTGAATGGAATTGTGCTGTAGTTTGAACATTCTTTGGCATTGCCCTTCTTTGGGATTGGAATGAAAACTGACCTTTTCCAGTCCTGTGGCCACTGCTGTAGTCACCCTTTAAAAGATTAAGCCTATGCCTCACAGATCTTCTCAATCAAGTAGTAAGCCCTCTAGGAAGCTTAAGGGTGTGGTTCCTCAGTGATCTCAGCAGGAAATCAAAAAAGATTGGAGGCAACCTTAAAGAGATGTGAGTATGCTTTTATCTAAAAGAATGAATCTTAATGAGATAGACAAGAGACTTATAAAGTTTTTGAGAGACTTATATCAGCAAATACACTACTACACTACCATTTGGGCTTCCCTGATGGTTCAGTGGGTAAAGAATCTGCCTGCAACTCAGGAGACCCAGGTTTGATCCCTGGGTCAGGAAGATCTCCTAGAGAAAGGAATGGCAACCCACTCCAGTATTCTTGCCTGGTGAATTCCTTGGATAGAGGAGCCTAGTGGGCTATAGTCCAGGCAGTCACAAAGAGCCAGACCTGACTGAATGACTAACACACTACACAGCAAAACACCACCAGCTTGAATTAGACTCCCATTCTATTCTCAAAGCAATTGTTCAGGTGTAAATGTCGAATGAGCTGCCAGCAACTGCTTTAAACAGCAATACTAATAGCAGTCAAATTTCAAGTAATTAGTCACAGTGAGATGAATGAATGAGAAACTCATGTTATAAGGTCCAGGATAAGATAGAAAGATCTGCTTAAGTAATTCTGAAATTTTAGTTAAACTAACCACCCTTCCTCTTAATTATTATTAAAAAAAAAAAAAAAGGAGCTTCTCGAGAAAACGGCACTATTTTTAAAGACTATTATTCTTTACAAAATTTGCCTAGGCCAATTTTAGGGAACAGCAGGACTGCATTTTCTCAGTGATGTCTAAAACCTGTTTGTTGTTGCTGTTGTTAATTAGATCTGTTTTCTAATTCAACTTTGTCCAGATCTCAGGTTCCTCCTATTTTAAAATCTGAAGTGTTCTCTTGTCTGCCCAAGCTGTACATTGGCTGATTGCTGGAAATGAGAAGAGTAATCTCGTTTTTGGGTTCTCTAGACTAACACTGAGGAGGAAGGATATAGGTTCCCCTCAACCACAAAGGGCCCAGAGGCTTTTTTGTTCTTGGTAAACTTATCTTCATTCAAATAAAAGCCTGGGAATAATCATTCTGTGTTATGGAATTAGATGTACATCAAAATAACCTGCATTCAAAATTGCATTTTAATGGCTAAGTTGAAGATCTCTCTTGGTAAACATCACATTGCACTTGAAAATATGTGGGCTATTTTCAAATATCTTTTGGTAATGATTTCTAACATAATTCCACAATGATAAGAGAACAGACTCTGAATGATTTAAATACTTTCAGGTCATGAAAATTTTGCACCTTATTTTATATCCCTGGATATGTTCCAATGTGTTCTAGTTTACAGTCTATGGGAACTTGAGTAGAATTTGTATCCTGCTGTTCTGTGAAAATAGTGCAAATCTTAATTATGTTGAATTGGCTCATAGTGCTTTTCAGATCTCCTATATCCTTCTCAGTTCAATTTAGTCAGTCATGTCCAACTCTTTGCAACCCCATGGACTGCAGCATGCCAGGCTTCCCTGTCCATCACCAACTCCTGGATCTTGCTCAAATTCATATCCATCAACCATCTCATTTTCTGTCATCCCTTTCTCCTCCTGCCTTCAATCTTTCCTAGCATCAGGGTCTTTTCAAATGAGTCAGTTCCTCGCATCAGGTTGCAAAAGTACTAGAGTTTCAGCTTCAGTATCAGTCCTTCCAATGAATATCAGGACTGACTTCCTTTAGGATTGACTGGTTGGATCTCCTTGCAGTCCAAGTGACTCTCAAGAGTCTTCTCCAACACCACAGTTCAAAATCATCAGTTCTTCAATGCTCAGCTTTCTTTATGGCCCAACTCTCACATCCATACGAGTACTGGAAAAACCATAGCTTTGACTAGATGGACCTTTGTTGCCAAAGTAATGTCTCTTCTTTTTAATATGCTGTCTAGGTTAGTTTTTCTTCCAAGGAGCAAGGATCTTTTTGATTTCATGGCTGCAGTCACCATCTGTAGTGATTTTGGAGCTCAAGAAAATAAAGTCTGTTACTATTTCCCTTGTTGCCCCATCTATTTGCCATGAAATGATGGAACCAGATGCCATAATCTTAGTTTTTTTAAATGTTGAGTTTTAATATTAAAAAACTAAGTATAATTAAGGATATACTTAATATTTTTTAATATTTATATATATATCCTTAAATATACTTAGTTTTTTGAATGTTGAGCTTTAAGCCAGTATATTTAAGTATATTCTTCTTAAAGTATATAGTCTGTACATTCATTCTATTAATTTTTGAGAGTTTGATATTGAAATTCCAACTAAAAGTCTTAATTCATCTACTTAAAAAATAATTGTAATATGTAGTGGAACTATATGTAACCTTGTTCCGTATTTCCTAAGTCTCCTGTAAATGTGTTACAATGCTTTCATAAATTTTAAAAAATAACCTGGAAATTGCAGGAGGAGGAGCCAAGATGGCGGAGGAGTAGGACGGAGAGACCACTTTCTCTCCTAGAAATTCATCAAAAAAATAACTGAACGCAGAGCAAACTTCACAAAACAACTTCTGATCGCTAGCTGAGGTCATCAGGCGCCCAGAAAAGCAGCCCATTGTCTTCGAAAGGAGGTAGGACAAAATATAAAAGATAAAAAGCGAAACAAAAGAGCTAAGGACGGAGATCCGTCCCGGGAAGGGACTTAATAGAGGACGTTCCCAGACACCGGGAAACCCTCGCTCTGGCGGGCCTGGGGGAAGTGTTGGAATCTCAAGAGTTTGAATCTGACTGGGAGGGATACAATAAATAAAACCCACAGATTAAGAGCCTAAAAGCAACTCCCAGCAGAAAAGTACCCCAGACGCCCGCATCCGCCACCAGCAAGTGGGGACGGAACGGAGAAGAGCGGGCGGCATTACTTGGGGCTGGATCCGGGCCTGAGCGCCCTGAGGACAATCAGAGGGAGCTTTTGTGAGTTGCCAACTTGAACTGTGGGAGAGCGAAAGAGACAGAAAATTAACCGGCCCGAACACACTGCCGGCCGTTCGCAGAACAAAGGGACCGAGATTCTGGGCGGCCGAAGCCCGCCGGGAGGGTCGTGGCGAGACGGAGGGCGCGGGCGCCCGACCGGCTCGGGCGGGAGCTGCGGCTGGGGACGCGGAGGGCGGAGGGCGCACACGCCCGACTGGCGCCGGCGGGGACTGAGACTGGGACCGCGCAGGGCAGAAGACGCGCCGCACCCGGGGAGAGAGCGCCCGTCAAGCGCCTGGCTGCCTGGGCCGCTCGGGCGGCGTGGGGCCGGAGCGCGGGCCCGGCTTTGTGTGCCGCGCTTTTGTGAATCGCCCGAGGGCTGGAGCCGCGCGCAGCGTGGCGCGCGCTTCAGACGGAGCAGCCCGGAGCCTGAGCAGCGCAGATCGAGAAAAGAGCGCAAGCCTCTCCCTGGAGCGCCGGCCCCTCCCCGCACAGCCCCTCCCCGCACAGCCCCTCGCCGCACAGCCCCTCCCCGCACAGCCCCTCCCCGCACAGCCCCTCGCCGCAGCGCGACGGAACTAGCTACCTGAATAAGAATCCACCTCCGCCCCGTGTGTCAGGGCGGAAATTAGGCGCGGAAGAGAGACCGGCAACAGAACCCAAATAAACAAAGGGAACCGCTTCAGAAGGGACCGGTGTAACAGATTAAAATCCCTGAAGAAACCACGGACTGACTACACCGGAAGGGCCTGTAGATATCGAGAAGTGTAAGCTGGAACGAGGAGCTATCTGAAGCTGAGCCGAACCCACACTGACCGCAACAGCTCCAGGGAAACTCCTAGATATATTTTTTCTTTTTCTTTTTTTTTCTTTTTTTCTTTTTTTTTTTTTAAGTAAGGAAAAAAAATTTTTTTTTCTTTCTTTTTTCTTGGTTCTCTTTTATTTTCCTTTAAAAATTCCTTATTACTCCCCCATTACTCCTTAACTTTCATTTTCATAGATTTTTACGATTTTTTTTAATTAGGCAAAACAATTTTTTTTCTCTTTCTTTTTTCTTTTTTTTTTCTTTTTTTTTTCTTCTTTTTTTCTTTTCTTTTTTCTTCTCTTCTATTTTCTTTTTCTTTTTCTCTTATTTCTTTTAAAGCCCTCTAGCACTCCTTTTACTACGCCTTAATTTTCATTTTCAATCCACTATAACCTTACAGAAGAAAGAGAAAGGGAAGAAAAAAAAAAAAAAAGAAGAGAAGCCCTATTTTTATACCAAACTTCATATATATTTCTAAAATTTCTTTTGTGTGTTTTGGTTTTTGTTTTTAATATAGTATTTTTAAGAGTCTAACCTCTACTCTAGATTTTTAATTTTTGTTTTTCAGTATATGATATAAATTGTGAACATTTAAGAATCCAATATTCAGCTCCCATTTTTATTCACGAGTGTGTTGATTATTCTCTCCCAATCTTGACTCTGTTTTCTACCTCAGAACTCCTCTATTTCCTCCTTTCCCCTTCTCTTCCCAATCCAATTCTGTGAATCTTTGTGGGTGTCTGGGCTACGGAGAACACTCTGGGATCACACAACTTCGTAGATCTGTCTCTCTCCTCTTGAGTCCCCCTCTTTCTCCTCCTGCCCATCTCTATCTCCCTCCTCCCTCTCCTCTTCTCCATGTAACTCGGTGAACCTCTCTGGGTATCCCTAACGGGGGAGAAACTTTCCACCATTAACATAGAAGTTTTATTATCAGTGCTGTATAGTTGGAGAAGTCCTGAGACTATAGGAAGAATAAAACTGAAATCCAGAAGCAGGAGACTTAAGCCCAAAACCTGAGAACACCAGAAAACTCCTGACTACATGAATCTTTAAGTAATAAGTGACCCTACAAAAGCCTCCATACCTGCAACGAAACCAACCACCACCCAAGAGCCAATAAGTTTTAGAGCACGACATACCACGCAAATTCTCCAGCAACGCAGGAACATTGACCTGAACGTCAACATACAGACTGCCCAAGGTCACACCTAACACATAGACCCATCTCAAAACTCATTACTGGGCACTCCATTGCTATCCAAAGAGAAGAAATCAAGATCCGCACACCAGAACACTGACGCAAGCTTCGCTAATCAGGAAACCTTAACAAGCCAATCGTCTAACCCCACCCACTGGGTAAAACCTCCACAATAAAAAGGAACCACAGACCTCCAGAATACAGAAAGCCCACTCCAGACACAGCAATCTAAACAAGATGAAAAGGCAGAGAAATACCCAACAGGTAAAGGAACATGAAAAGGGCCCACCAAGTCAAACAAAAGAGGAGGAGATAGGGAATCTACCTGAAAAAGAATTTAGAATAATGATAATAAAAATGATCCAAAATCTTGAAAGCAAAATGGAGGTACAGATAAATAGCCTGGAGACAAAGATTGAAAAGATGCAAGAAATGTTTAATAAAGATCTAGAAGAAATAAAAAAGAGTCAATTGAAAATGAATAATGCAATGAATGAGATCAAAAACACTCTGGAGGGAACCAAGAGTAGAATAACGGAGACAGAAGATAGGATAAGTGAGGTAGAAGATAAAATGGTGGAAATAAATGAAGCAGAGAGGAAAAAAGAAAAAAGGATCAAAAGAAATGAGGACAACCTCAGGGACCTCTGGGACAATGTGAAACGCCCCAACATTCGAATCATAGGAGTTCCAGAAGAAGAAGACAAAAAGAAAGGCCATGAGAAAATACTCGAGGAGATAATAGCTGAAAACTTCCCTAAAATGGGGAAGGAAATAGCCACCCAAGTCCAAGAAACCCAGAGAGTCCCAAACAGGATAAACCCAAGGCGAAACACCCCAAGACACATATTAATCAAATTAACAAAGATCAAACACAAAGAACAAATACTAAAAGCAGCAAGGGAGAAACAACAAATAACACACAAAGGGATTCCTATAAGGATAACAGCTGATCTATCAATAGAAACCCTCCAGGCCAGAAGGGAATGGCAGGACATACTGAAAGTAATGAAAGAGAATAACCTACAACCTAGATTACTGTACCCAGCAAGGATCTCATTCAGATATGAAGGAGAATTCAAAAGCTTTACAGACAAGCAAAAGCTAAGAGAATTCAGCACCACCAAACCAGCTCTTCAACAAATGCTAAAGGATCTTCTCTAGACAGGAAATGCAGAAAGGTTGTATAAACGTGAACCCAAAACAACAAAGTAAATGACAACGGGACCACACCTATCAATAATTACCTTAAATGTAAATGGGTTGAATGCCCCAACCAAAAGACAAAGATTGGCTGAATGGATACAAAAACAAGACCCCTATATATGCTGTCTACAAGAGACCCACCTCAAAACAAGGGACACATACAGACTCAAAGTGAAGGGCTGGAAAAAAATATTTCACGCAAACGGAGACCAAAAGAAAGCAGGAGTCGCAATACTCATATCAGATAAAATAGACTTTCAAATAAAGGATGTGAAAAGAGACAAAGAAGGTCACTACATAATGATCAAAGGATCAATCCAAGAAGAAGATATAACAATTATAAATATATATGCACCCAACATAGGAGCACCGCAATATGTACGGCAAACACTAACGAGTATGAAAGAGGAAATTAATAGTAACACAATAATAGTGGGAGACTTTAATACCCCACTCACAACCATGGATAGATCAACTAAACAGAAAATCAACAAGGAAACACAAACCTTAAATGATACAATGGACCAGCTAGACCTAATTGATATCTATAGGACATTTCACCCCAAAACAATCAACTTCACCTTTTTCTCAAGTGCACACGGAACCTTCTCCAGAATAGATCACATCCTGGGCCATAAATCTGGTCTTGGAAAATTCAAAAAAATTGAAATCATTCCAGTCATCTTTTCTGACCACAGTGCAGTAAGATTAGATCTCAATTACAGGAAAAAAATTGTTAAAAATTCCAACATATGGAGGCTAAATAACACGCTTCTGAATAACCAACAAATCATAGAAGAAATCAAAAAAGAAATCAAAGTATGTATAGAAATAAATGAAAATGAAAACACAACAACCCAAAACCTATGGGACACTGTAAAAGCAGTGCTAAGGGGAAGGTTCATAGCATTACAGGCACACATCAAGAAACAAGAAAAAAGCCAAATAAATAACCTAACTCTACACCTAAAACAATTAGAGAAGGAAGAAATGAAGAACCCCAGGGTTAGCAGAAGGAAAGAAATCTTAAAAATTAGGGCAGAAATAAATGCAAAAGAAACTAAAGAGACCATAGCAAAAATCAACAAAGCTAAAAGCTGGTTTTTTGAAAAAATAAACAAAATTGACAAACCATTAGCAAGACTCATTAAGAAACAAAGAGAGAAGAACCAAATTAACAAAATAAGAAATGAAAAGGGTGAGATCACAACAGACAACACTGAAATACAAAGGATCATAAGAGACTACTACCAGCAGCTCTATGCCAATAAAATGGACAACTTGGATGAAATGGACAAATTCTTAGAAAAGTATAACTTTCCAAAACTGAACCAGGAAGAAATAGAAGATCTTAACAGAGCCATCACAAGCAAGGAAATCGAAACTGTAATCAGAAATCTTCCAGCAAACAAAAGCCCAGGACCAGATGGCTTCACAGCTGAATTCTACCAAAAATTTAGAGAAGAGCTAACACCTATCTTACTCAAACTCTTCCAGAAAATTGCAGAAGAAGGTAAACTTCCAAACTCATTCTATGAGGCCACCATCACCCTAATTCTAAAACCAGACAAAGATGCCACAAAAAAAGAAAACTACAGGCCAATATCACTGATGAACATAGATGCAAAGATCCTTAACAAAATTCTAGCAAACAGAATCCAACAACATATTAAAAAAATCATACACCATGACCAAGTGGGCTTTATCCCAGGAATGCAAGGATTCTTTAATATCCGCAAATCGATCAACGTAATACACCACATTAACAAATTGAAAGATAAAAAACATATGATTATCTCAATAGATGCAGAGAAAGCCTTTGACAAAATTCAACACTCATTTATGATTAAAACTCTCCAGAAAGCAGGAATAGAAGGAACATACCTCAACATAATAAAAGCTATATATGACAAACCCACAGCAAGCATCACCCTCAATGGTGAAAAATTGAAAGCATTTCCTCTGAAATCAGGAACAAGACAAGGATGCCCACTCTCACCACTACTATTCAACATAGTGTTGGAAGTTTTGGCCACAGCAATCAGAGCAGAAAAAGACATAAAAGGAATCCAGATAGGAAAAGAAGAAGTGAAACTCTCGCTGTTTGCAGATGACATGATCCTCTACATAGAAAACCCTAAAGACTCTTCCAGAAAATTACTAGAGCTAATTAATGAATATAGTAAAGTTGCAGGATATAAAATTAACACACAGAAATCCCTTGCATTCCTATACACTAACAATGAAAAAACAGAAAGAGAAATTAAGGAAACAATACCATTCACCATTGCAACAAAAAGAATAAAATACTTAGGAGTACATCTACCTAAAGAAACAAAAGACCTATACATAGAAAACTATAAAACACTGATGAAAGAAATCAAAGAGGACACAAACAGTTGGAGAAACATACCGTGTTCATGGATTGGAAGAATCAATATTGTCAAAATGGCTATTCTACCCCAAAGCAATCTATAGATTCAATGCAATCCCTATCAAGCTACCAACGGTATTTTTCACAGAACTAGAACAAATAATTTCACAATTTGTATGGAAATACAAAAAACCTCGAATAGCCAAAGTAATCTTGAGAAAGAAGAATGGAACTGGAGGAATCAACCTGCCTGACTTCAGACTCTACTACAAAGCCACAGTCATCAAGACAGTATGGTACTGGCACAAAGACAGAAATATAGATCAATGGAACAGAATAGAAAGCCCAGAGATAAATCCACGAACCTATGGACAGCTTATCTTTGACAAAGGAGGCAAGGATATACAATGGAAAAAAGACAATCTCTTTAACAAGTGGTGCTGGGAAAACTGGTTAACCACTTGTAAAAGAATGAAACTAGAACACTTCCTAACACCATACACAAAAATAAACTCAAAATGGATTAAAGATCTAAATGTAAGACCAGAAACTATAAAACTCCTAGAGGAGAACATAGGCAAAACACTCTCCGACATAAATCACAGCAAGATCTTCTATGACCCACCTCCCAGAATATTGGAAATAAAAGCAAAAATAAACAAATGGGACCTAATGAAAATTAAAAGCTTTTGCACAACAAAGGAAACTATAAGTAAGGTGAAAAGACAGCCCTCAGATTGGGAGAAAATAATAACAAATGAGGAAACAGACAAAGGATTAATCTCAAAAATATACAAGCAACTCCTGAAGCTCAATTCCAGAAAAATAAACGACCCAATCAAAAAATGGGCCAAAGAACTAAACAGACATTTCTCCAAAGAAGACATACAGATGGCTAACAAACACATGAAAAGATGCTCAACATCACTCATCATCAGAGAAATGCAAATCAAAACCACAATGAGGTACCATTACACGCCAGTCAGGATGGCTGCTATCCAAAAGTCTACAAGCAATAAATGCTGGAGAGGGTGTGGAGAAAAGGGAACCCTCTTACACTGTTGGTGGGAATGCAAACTAGTACAGCCACTATGGAAAACAGTGTGGAGATTCCTTAAAAAACTGGAAATAGAACTGCCATATGACCCAGCAATCCCACTTCTGGGCATACACACTGAGGAATCCAGATCTGAAAGAGACACGTGCACCCCAATGTTCATCGCAGCACTGTTTATAATAGCCAGGACATGGAAGCAACCTAGATGCCCATCAGCAGATGAATGGATAAGGAAGCTGTGGTACATATACACCATGGAATATTACTCAGCCGTTAAAAAGAATTCATTTGAATCAGTTCTAATGAGATGGATGAAACTGGAGCCCATTATACAGAGTGAAGTAAGTCAGAAAGATAAAGAACATTACAGTATACTAACACATATATACGGAATTTAGATAGATGGTGGCGATAACCCTATATGCAAAACAGAAAAAGAGTCACAGAAATACAGAACAGACTTTTGAACTCTGGGGGAGAACGTGAGGGTGGGATGTTTTGAAAGAACAGCATGTATATTATCTATGGTGAAACGGACCACCAGCCCAGGTGGGATACATGAGTCAGGTGCTCGGGCCTGGTGCACTGGGAGGACCCTGAGGAGTCGGGTGGGGAGGGAGGTGGGAGGGGGGATCGGGATGGGGAATACATGTAACTATATGGCTGATTCATGTCAATGTATGACAAAACCCACTGAAATGTTGTAAAGTGATTGGCCTCCAACTAATAAAATAATATTAAAAAAAAAAAAAAAAAAAAAAAAAAAACAATGTCATCAAAAGCAAAAAAAAAAAAAAAAAAATAACCTGGAAATTGCAAAGCCCACACCTGATTTTATCATTGTGCCTAACCTCTCATTGCCCTCCAGATCCACTCTCCATCTTCTCCAGTCCGTTTTCTGCCCCAGGAGGCTCACCTGTGTAAAGTGACTCTCTTTGTTCCTTGCCTTTATATTTCTTATTGATTCAGCTAATGAGTCAGCACTAGTAGGCGATGTAAAGACACTCACTCCCTGATTACCTCACCAGTTTCAGGTTGAAATAAGAATGGATGTTTGGTTGAATACCTAACTTAAGAGGACAGGTAAGAAAAGACTACTAGTTGAAAAAGCACATTAATATAGAACCAGTGGACGATATACGACTCTTCCGTCAAGAGAAATACAACCATACAGGAATTAACACCAAAAAATACACTCCAAAGTTTTCTTAAAGGAAGTCTTAAAGAGACCTCTATACTGTTCTTTTCACTGGCCACATTATAAGATCATAGAGATTTTGAAAAAAAGAGTGGGTTTTTTAATTTTTCTACAAGTAAATTTTACCTTAAGTAAATTTACTTCAACGCTGTTGAAGTAAAAGCACAAATAGTTCCAAAACATATATGACTGGAAATATAATGTTTTAGTATTTCAGAAAATAATCATATTGAGAGTTAAATTGTACATGTTTGAATTTTGACTTATTTACTCATTCAACATTTACTTACTTAACTTACAAACTTGGAGGAAATCATGTTTGATCAACTGTCTTGAACAAGCCATTCATAATTTTGAGTTTGATCTTGGTGATAATACTGTGTTGAAGGTCTGAGCAAAGAAAAGAGAATTACAAATCCAAAAGATACAGAAAAATTACATAGAAATTAATTGAAATAAAATTATATTTTTCTGTAATTTGTATCTGCACATGTATATCAGAATGAAGATATACCTTCATCTTCATACATTTCATTATTCCTCAAATGACACTATAACTACAAATTCTCTCCTGTTTCTGCATTGCTTCCCAATACTTGAAGTTAACCTAAGACAACAGTCTCTATTACTATTTATCCAACCATTCTTATCCTTTCTTCTAAAATATATGATGTATTTCCTTTTCTTTCAAATCTTCTACCAAGCAATCATTTACAATACCTTGATCTTCTATACATTATATATGAGGACAGATGCCCAAACTGATCTGAAACTCCCTTCTCTAATTATTGAATGTGAAAGACATACATGTCAGCAATTATTCTCCCACTTTTTTCAAAACTACCTAATAGAAATATGTCTGAGGCCATGTTAACACCCAATAATTTGACTGGAATTTGGCCAGGTATTTATTATTTTATTTAATCTTGACCAGTGTTTAAATGTTAAATGATTAGTAATCTTTTTCCTTTATATCAATAACATATTAATAACAGTGTAATGCACCATACTAATAATCACAGAGCTTGGTCTATTTTTCTAAAACTTCCTAAATACTCTTTAGTTCTCATTGGAGAAGGCATGATTAATTTTTACATAATCATAGAGCTTATAATGTTATATAATAAAATTTCTGTATAAGAACTTTACTTACAAAATTAAGTATCAACTCAAATTTACAGGATATACAGATCAAAGTCATTAGCTTCCAAAGTCCTTTCCATAGTATTCCAATATTCAATAAAAATGAAAACCATAAATGTAATGCCTAAAATAATATTAATCTTATAAACAAGAGTGTTTTGATTAGTGTTCCAAAGTAAGGACAAACATAAAAGAGGAGACAAACCTTATTATGAGTCAAATCAATGTATATACCTTTTTATTAAATTTAAAGTGATTATTTCAAGTCTTAGAAAAGACAATACTGTGTGTTTTTATTGCACAGTCCTTATTATGATACTGATTTTCATGCAGGCACCCAGTCATTCAAGTACGGCCAAACCCTGACCTCTGATCCTCACGAGGTTTTCAGATGAAAAGGTGATTGGGGAAAGTTTATCCAAAGGAAACAGCTGAATGGAATCACAATTGCTCTGTTAAACTGATACTAGTGGCTCAAAGTCACTTTTTTCTGTTTGTGTTACAACCTTTCCAATAAATCCTTGGCCCTTCAAGACAGGAACTGAGTCTGTCTTGCTCCTATCACATCCAATAATAATGTCCAATAAATATATGTTGAGTTAAATCAATTAAATCAAAATTGTCATTTCATACTCAATAACGCTGAGATTTAGTTATATCAACTATATCTATAGTTAATGTTATAAAAAATTCAATACACAAATAAGTTAAATTATAAACAATATTGTCATATAGTACTATGGAGTTCACAAAGTAAATGAATATTCTAATTTAATTCTAATATCTATTCATTCAGGTGAATAAAACAGGGATGATTCTCATCCAATAGATGAGAAAATGGCATTTACAAATAAGTTTACCAAGGTCAAATAGTAATAAAATGACAGAACTAGTTATTAAATCTAGCCTTTTTGAATTCAGGTTCAGTGCTCTCTACTACTGTAGAATTGCCTTTAGAAGATTTTTGCATACTTTTTCTCAAATACACTGGTGATTTCTCATAGCTATATTTGTTTTGAAGCAGTTTATTTGACTTTATGGTATGTGGTTCAACATAGCTTGATACATAAAAATAGTAAATGAATCAGTATAAAATTAATTTTTATTAGCATGCTAAACAACAATTATCTACATTTCTCAATGCATGATCACAGCAATCGAAAAAGTATTCAGAAATCAGATTACTGTCTAATTTAATGTGCTCTCTTAAAAACTGAGGGATTCTAAGTCACAGAGGTTTCAAAGGAATGAAGTGGAGGTGCAATGGGGGGGAGGTATTTCACAAATCTCCCTAATGTGGGCCCTTTGAGCTTATGTGCATAAATGTGTTCTAACTCAATGGAATAAAGGTTATTTATATCCTCTCATTATATGCTTTCAGACATTATCTCTTCATGTCTATTAAACTTTAAATATTAAAGCAAACTGCAAAAATGAAGTTTATCAACTTCTAAAAATTTGGGAACAATGGCAATATACAAATAATTTTATAATTTCAAGTAAGAAACTGAAGCATAGTTTTCTTAGAATGAGTGATAAACATAAAATCCATAGTGCTCATTTGTAAATTTTGTCAAATATCAGATTTTATTGTTACCCCTTCCAAGAAAAAGATAAAATAGAGTTCTCATTGTTCCTGGGACAAAAATTCCAAAGGGCAAGTGTTTCAAGATTAAACTGAAATGATACCACGTATGCAATTTTTTTCCTAGCCCCCACTCTCTACCACAACCAATAGGCAAAAAGTAGGAGGTACAAAGGGAAAGAATGGTTACCTTATTAGATGGAAGAACCATTCAATTAGTTCTTTTAACATCTGAAGGTATCAGATGTTAAAAGGCATTGACTTAGAGGCATTGACTGGATCAATAAGAAGCAAGTTCTGACCAAGATCCAAAAGAGACACCCCTCTCAAGGTAACTGTGTGGATAATACCAATGCTCCCAGGGTACTCTTCTCCAGATTCTTCTCTTCTGCATTAACTAAAGCCTAGTTTCTTAATCAGAAAGAGGCTGGGGGCACTGATGAGTTAGTTCAGTTTTGGGCAGGCTGTATTAAAGGTGCAGTGGTACTACCATATGGAGATGTTCATGAAGGAGTTGTATGCACAAGGTTGACTCAACAAACTTAGAAGTCAGTCTACAGATATTAACAGATGCTATTTCCAAGTACCTGCAGGAACTCCTACAGGGGCACTGCTATCAAGTGAGGAAAAAATAAGATTGATGCCAGAACCCACATTTGGGTAGAGAAGAAAGAAAATCCACGAACAAACCTCTTAAAAAGAACTTCAGAGGGGTATGAAGAAAGCCAGGGTAGGGTGGTTTCATAAAAACCAAGAGAAGAAGGAAGGACTCATGTCAAACATTAGAAAGAATTCTATCTTGTAAGAAAAGAATAACACTGAAATGAACACATCATTAACTAACTTGACTGGCAGTGTTCCAATTTCTAGATAGAATAAAAAGACTTACTGCAGTGGATTGTGTTAAAGAATATATAAAGGCCTTTGAGGAAGAAAGGAGTATCATAAGCAATACACACACACACACAATGTGAGTGAGACTCACAGAGATGTGACTGAAGAACAGTAACAGGTGGGGTTGCAAAGGACCTTGTAACCCACTTGAAGATTATTATTTTTTTTTTATCTTTAGGATAAAGAGCAATGAGAACCCAGTGAAAAGTTTTAACCAGGGAACAGGGTGATTAGATTTGTATTTTACGAAAAATATTATAACTGTACTTAAATAAAAGCAGGGCAATGGGGTAGTTAGACTGTCTTGGAGATCATGAAAATTCCAACAGGTCAGGAAACATCGTACTGCTCTTCCCTATGTCTCCATCTCCTAGAACAATGCATACTACCAAATGAGAAGTCAGTAACCCTGTGTTGAGTCAAGGTGAGGCCCAAGTAAGATGTGATGCTAACTTGGATAGGATGCTGTTGGTGAAGATGAAGAGAGGTGAGCTTATTCAAAACATTGTCTATGAAGTGAAATATAGAGAGGATTTAGTGACTGATGGGCATGAGAGGATGAGAGGGCAAGTTCAAACTAACTCAGGATTCTGGCTTATATTAACTTCTGGGTGATAACGCATCATTCACTGAAATGGTGAACAACTGGATGAGACTGTTCCACTGGGAAAGACAATGATTCCAACTGATTCAGTTCAGACTCAGACTGAAACACCAATGGTTTCAGAATCTGAAGGTAATTCTAGAAGTTGATCTGTTGGCTTAATGGCTAATAAAGCTGAGAAGCCCACTATCATTCTCAAAGGCCACATGCTACTAGACTAGTTCATTTATATTGAGTTTCCCTAAGGTAATGCCTAAGATATGTACAGGCTGTCTTTTCCATTTCCTTCCACAAAATTCTGCTATCAGAAGTCTGTTTTTCTGTATATTCATCTTAATAATCTAGAATGGTGGACACATGGTACACACTCTAACCACACAACTGTCTATATTAGGAAGAACAACATAATATTCTTTACAGTTAGAGTAACGTAGGTCAGAACTGGATTTCATTATTCAATAACTTTAATTGTCAAGTGTACCTCATCTGAAAATCATTTGTAACAGGGAAAGTATATAACATTTTACAAAATAATTTCAGAACAGGTATAAAACTCTGTAGACTAAATAAATAAATATATATATATATATATACATACATATACACATACACATATCAGAGAGAGGAGAGCAAAAGTCAAATAGATTTATAGACTCTCAGGATTTCCTGGAACCTGTCCTTGAAACACAGTAATGCATAGAGCATCACATCACCCATCAGATGTACAGAAACTGAGTTCCATAAAGTTTATCTCTCAACTTCATAGCTCTCCATGTACCTTCCCAGAACTCTTTTTATGCCACAGCTCATATAATTTTCCTAAATGATTATGGAAATTAGGAAGGGAGGGGAAGTAGGATGCTTTTATGTGTGTGTGCATGCATGCTCATATGTGAGTGCACAGGCAGTGACTGAAAAATGAGTAGGTGAAGAATTTATTTTGTATAATTCTTGATAGAAAATGAAGCTCCTCTTATAAGTGCAAATTTTTAAAATAGCAGTCTCATTGGCAAATCAAGTAGAAAAAAACTAGTTTTTCAGTGGTTTCAAAGTAATGATAGTGTCTTCAATATATATGTGTACATACATACATACATATTTTAAACTTATATCCACATTTTAAGTTTAATTTTAGGAAAAGAATTTTTTATTCTTAAAATTGCTACTAATAAAACTTTAATTTTTTATTGCTGAGCAGTTTAGTAATCATTTCTTCATTTTCAAGCACATAACAAATCTTTT
Organism: Muntiacus reevesi; assembly: GCF_963930625.1. Classification (NCBI taxonomy): domain Eukaryota; kingdom Metazoa; phylum Chordata; class Mammalia; order Artiodactyla; family Cervidae; genus Muntiacus; species Muntiacus reevesi. The sequence continues at coordinate 29,905,283 of NC_089270.1, read as the reverse complement.
CTCTTATTTCTCTACTTATAGGGGTTAAAAGGACAAGATGAAGACTTTAACCCTGACTGGATTCATCCTGGTCTTTGCTGTTTGCTTCCCGGTAAGATTTTATATACTTGAAAACTAAAATAACCACTTAAAATTGAAAGTTATATAATGCTAAAATAGGGGTCAGAGTGAGAGTATGTATTTTTAAAAACAGAACAGGGTCACATGAGATGGAAAGAAACAGGAAATTACCTTCTACTTCTAACATCTTTGGAAATAGATCATTTCAAAATCACTTGGAATCTGAGGAGGGGCAAAACAGAAGGAAAAGTAGAAGGGAAATAGAGAAAAAGAGGGGGAGAGAGCAGAGGAAGGAATGGCTATTTGTTGAAAAGGGTGAAGGATGAGAAAATCTCCAAATAAATTTGAAGGAATAGAACTAGACTGGCAAATAAATCAACAAGACTCCCACTTGTCTTTAATGTCTACATCCACCCACCACTTCCCTTTTAAGGAGTTTCCCATCTCTCAAGTTTGTTTTTCAGTAATTCTCTGGGTCTATTATTACATTCTCATGATCAAAAGTTGTAAAATGTTCCTCCACTTAAGACATAACTACAGTGAAAAGGAAGAGGGTAAGATGGTCTCCTACTGACATCTAAAATAAACAATTAAATTTCACATATTTGACTTGTCTTATCCATGACTGTGCATACGTATTTCTTATTTATAAGAGCCTGGTTCTCTCGAACTGTATGGCTTTAGATTTTCCCTTTATATCTCTTGCAGAGAGAGAGGGAAAAAAAAGCAAACTTTGCTCTTCTGGTTCAATTACGTGCTGTTCACTATTTTCTCATATCTCTCTTTGATCAGAGAGTATGAAGTGAAGTGAAGTGAAGTGAAGTCGCTCAGTCGTGTCCGACTCTTTGCGAATCCATGGACTGTAGCCTACCAGGTTCCTCCCTCCATGGGATTCTCCAGGCAAGAATACTGGAGTGGGTTGCCATTTCCTTCTCCAAGGGATCTTCCCAACTCAGGGATCGAACCCAGGTCTCCTGCACTGCAGGCAGACGCTTTAACCTCTGAGCCACCAGGGAAGAATCCACTATTTTTAGAATTACATGTGATCTTCAAATGTCTGTTCCATTTTATTTAACTAACCACACTTCATTCCAGGGAGTCCTTCCTTTTCTGTTATCATTATTATTTCCTTGTAAAATTCTTCCCACAACATTCAATGCCTCAGACAAAGCTTTGGCAGGCAAGAAAAACAGGTTTTTACTGCATTTTTTAATATCGAATTTTTTAGTTCAACACCAAATACTGTTCCCTTATATAATTTCAAAACTGGAATATAGCTCTAATACTTTCACTGAGATTCATGTAACACAGCTGCCTATGTGGTTCTTTCATTCATTTTTAAAGGACATGATGATGATTTTTACTCAGCAGTTTTTAAGGGAAAAACAAATTTTCATATTTAGTGGTAGTATTTTACAAAACCAACTAATTGGATTTCCTCCAAATTACATTTCTCTATTTTGTTCAATTTTCCAAGTAAATACACTAGGACTGAAAGCAATACCCAGGTGCTTTCTCTAATCATCCACATAATGTACCTTGGTATTTTAAAGTTATAGGGTTTCCCTGGTGGCTCAGTGGTACAAAATCCACCTGCAATGCAGGAGACTCAGGTCCAAACCCTGGGTGGGGAAGATCCCCTGGAGAAAGAAATGGTAACCCATTCCAGTATTCTTGCCTGGAGAATCAAGGACAGAGGAGCCTGGCGGGTTACAGTCCATGGGGTTGCAGAGTCAGAGTGTGCATGCATTTTAAGGTTATAGTACAATTTATTCTAAATTTGACTGATACTCAAAATCAAAGCACCTCCTAACTGAAAGAGCAGACCAGTTTCTAAAATGAAAGGGAGGATATAAAGCAACAATTAACTGACTGTTTCATTTGGAGATGTCTTCTATTCTCTCCCCCTGTAGTTCAGTGAGAGTCAGCAACCACGGCGCCAGGCAACAGGAAAGACAGACAACAGTCAACCCGGGCAAAGTTTCCCCAGGTCATCAAAGAGCAGACCTTCATCCACCCAGGTTGTTAGGAAACCTCAAGCCCCTTCTCGTGCCTCTGTCCTACCTCCACTGATTAACAAAGCAACCAGTCAATCATCTTCCAATCTGAAGACACTAAGTACAAAGAAAAAGCCATCACAAAGACAAAACCAGAGCATGCCTAAAGAAAGCACGTTGGCCTCTGCCAAGAAAGGGCTGACCCCCCACTACTCTGGTCTAACAGAACGAAATATTCTACTGAGGTCAAGCAAAACTCTGGAACAGCCTAAAAAAGGTCAAAAGACCACTGGCAAGAAACAGTCAAAAAGGACTTCAGCAGCACCAAAATCATCTTTGACTATAAAGAACAATCGAAATGGATTCAAAAAGCCCCTGTCCTCCTCTAGCAAGAAGCCGCTGAATTTGCCAAGAGTGGCTAAAGCAGCTTCAGAAAGAACTTCAGCTAAAAAGAGTTCACAAAAGTCCAAGAAAATCCAGTCTACACCCGCTAAGAAACAGTTAAAAAAAACCACAATAGGAACAGCTCCAAAAACATCTCTACTTAAGAAATCTAAAGCCTTGTCTGTATTATCCAAAAAACAATCATCTAACTCCACAGCAACAAAAGCTTCCCCCAAAACTTCATCAACTCCCCAGAACACACCAGTTAAATCTCGCAGAGCTCTGTCTTCATACACCAAGAAAAACCAGAAGCAAGCAAAAGCAATTAAAACCACTCCCCCAAAAAGTGTAGTCAAAAAGAAAACACTAAAGAAGCAAACTACCAAACTGTCAACTGTGGTCAAAAAAAGACCAACTAAGACAACAGGAACAAGAGCAGCTTCTGAAACCAAAAAGAACAATCTGACTAAATCTAAAAAGGCAGCATCTACTTCTGCCAAGAAAAAGCTCAATCAACCAAAAGAAGTTGCAACAAAAAGGAAAACCTCTATAGCCGAAAAACCCTCTACCTCACCTGCCAAGAAAAAAGTGAATCAGCCTAAAGCACTTAAATTGGCACTAAAAACACAATCAGCCTCAAAGAAAAGACCAAATACATCTAAAAGTTCCTTGTCTAAAACCACCAGGAAGCATTCAACTCAAGCAAAAGAAAGCATATCTCCAGCTCTCAAACAAACTCTGGCTGAGAAGAAAAATCTAAAAAAATCAAACCTTACTGCCAAAAAACTGTCTAAATCTGCTCAAGTAGGACCAAAAACATCTCTAGTTAAGAAAAAAATTCAAAAAAAAACTACAAAGCAACAGCCCACAGCAGGTAAAAAGACTGCAAAAACAGTTCTTGCAAAGAGTAAATCTATAAAACCATCTAAACAAAGACAGCCCACAACTCTAACAGCAAAGAAAAGGCCAAGAGAGTCCAAAAAGAGACCATCTAAACCTCTTAAGAAAGTTTCAAATCAGCTTACATTCCCTCAAGGAATAAAAAGACAACCTCCCTTAGCCAGCAAAACTGTAAAACAGTCTAAAAAAGGGAAATCTACAGTTGTCAAAAGAAGGTTCAAACCATCTAAACCAAAAGGATCTAAATCAGTTCAAGCTCCAAGGGAAAAATGTCCACATAACAAAGTCACAACCACTGCAGTTGCCACAACTTCATTCGATGAGGTCACAACTGGTGCAACAGATTCCACAACCTTGGAAACAGACTTCACATCCACGGTTGCTACAACAACTGGATCCTCAACCCCAGGACCTGTGGGAACAATCACAACAGCAACAGCCTCCTCAAACCTACAGGTAAATACAGCCACCATTGGTGTCGTCACAACCTCAACCATCGGCATGACTACTGCCTTTGCTGGCACAACTGTAGCTAGTGCTACCGCTTCAACCCCTGTGACTTCAGCCTCTACTGCTAAACCCAGTGTGCTGACCAGTGTGGGTAAAACCACTGTCCAGGCTTCTGTAGCTCCAGCTCCGGGGAAAGAAGTTATCACTCCATCAGCAGATGACATAACCACTGAAGCTACAACAGTACCTGCAGATGCCACAACCCCCACGGCTAAAAACCCTACATCCTCAGTAGTAGATTCCACATCTCCAGCTGTAAGTACAACAGTTTCAGCTACAACCACTGTAGCTAGAGGACCTACCACTGTCACTACAGCAGCCTCTACAACTCCAGGGGTTGGTGCCACCCCAAGTGTTAGCACTGTACCTTCAGTCACTGGCACAACATCTCTCGAGGCCACCACCACCTCGCTAAGTGCTGCCATCACCACACAAGGTATTTGTACCTCTGCTATTGAATCTAGTACCTTGACCATCAACTGTGGAGCCACAAACTCAACCCTCAATGCCACAAGTCCAACTGAAGATGCCACGACTGCACCCCCCGATGCCACAACCCCTTCATCTGACTCCACAACTTTAGGAGCAAGCACCATGTCTGTGGCTACAACAGGAAAAGCTGCTTCAGCTGCAACCGCAATCCCCGTAACAGCCACCACTGCAACAGTAGCAGCCTCCACAAGTGTTGCAACCACACCCTCGCCCTCAGCCTCAGGTGCCACAACTGTCACCAGTACAAGTATACTAGGTACCGTGAATCCCACCCCACTTACTTCTGCCTCTACTGCAGAAACATATTTTCCAACCCCTGAAACTATGAATACAACTCCAGAGAATAAGGAAACTACTGAACCTATAGAGGACACTACCGCTGAAGCTGCCACCACATCGATTTCCATCACTACCGCTGTATCTGAAGATACAACCACTGAATTGGACTACTCTACCAATGAAGAAATGGAAACAACTGCCACTGATGATGAGGTCACTCCTGCCACGAGTTCTTCAGAGTCCACAGATGTAATTACCTCTACACCTCCTACAACCATCACAACCACAGCAACAACCAACACACCTGAAGCTAATGCCATCACTACTACCCCAGGCGCAACTTCCACTACCCCTGGGGTAACCTCCAGTCCCACCAATACAGCCTCCACTGGAACCACCTCTGCTGTGGATAGTGGCATACAATCACCACCTGTTACTCCAACCACAGCAAATACAGCTATAACCAGCAGTGACCCTTCTTCCCCAACATAAAAGCAATGCAGCAGCACATATCAAGCATATCAGGAACAGGTAAATAATGCATGCAAAGAATGAAATGAGGAAATTCAGTACAGTTCTATGTAGTTCCAAATAACTTACATTATGGCTAGTTACACCTGATCTGCCCCAATTTTTTGCAATCCTATGAAAAAGAGTATATCTTCTCCCATTTTACATATAGGATACAGAGTTTTGGGATTTGGACACGTTCAGACCACACAATGATAAAGCCAAGGCTAGAATCCAAATGTTTTAATATTTAAGCCAACAGTCAGAAAGTTTAGAATTATAAAATGGTGATCTCACATTCAGTAGACAGCTGAATCACAATCACTTAGCACCTTTCAAACTAAAGATTACTAAGTTCTGCCATTATAGATACTATGTTAGTCCCTCAGTTGTGTCCAATTCTTTCTGATCCCATGGACTGTAGGCCTGTCAGGCTCCTCTGTCCATGGAATTCTCCAGGCAAGCAAGAATACTGGAGTGGGCTGCCATTCCCTTCTCCAGGGATCTTCCCAACCCAGGGATCAAACCTGGGTCTCCTGCATTGCAGGCAGATCCTTTATCATCTGAACCACTGGAAGTCTCTAAATACTATCTATATATATAATAAAATCTTTGGGGACTTTATTCTGATAAAGTCTGACAAGGTTATGGGTATGAAAACACCCAGACAGTGTTTCAGAAAGGGAAATTGGCAGGTATAAATGTTCAAACATGAAAATGAGTATCACAACCAAGAAACTGTAAGCAGTTGTGCCTGACCGAAATCAGGAAGAGTGAAACCTCAATTAAGTTAGTAATGAAGGCATGATGCCATAATTAAAGAAGAAAATCCTTGGAGAAGAAAATAAATCTAGAAAAAATTATATTCATGAAGATATAATACACCAAAAAACTCATCTAGATTGTAGAACCATGAAATAAAACTTTCTTTCCTTGATTCAGCATTAGTCCAAAGACTTTTTTTTAATAGAAGTATAGTTGATTTACAATGCTGCATTATTTTCAGGTATACAGGAAAGTAACCACAAGTTTGGTTTCTATGTCTGCGAGTATATTTCTGTTTTGTAAATAAGCATCTGTATCTTTTTTTAGAAGAAGCACACCTAGGATAATTTCAGAGAAAATGTTGTTGGAACAAATGACTTATCAAAATTTATATAAGGGCTTTTTTAAGGTGGATGAGACATTCTAGGCAGTAGTAATGATGGATTAGGTCTTAAACACAGCAGCTAGCTAGCTATACTTTACTGTAAACTTAGAACATCTAATTAGATATGTTTTACTCTGAGGTTGAATTATGAGATGATAGGAAAATAAGAGAGTGATACTGGGGGCAGGTGTAGGTAGGTCATTTAAATGGAATTAATTTCACATAAGAAATAGAAAATAGCAATTTCAAAACAGCTAGGTGTTATTTGTAGGACAGTAGGAATTAATTTTATATCTCTGAACATTTTTTTAGGTTCTATTCTACCTGAATATTAAATTTCTCACCTTAACTTTCACCAATACTGACTCAAGAACTGACTGTCGTCATACTTCAGACATGAGACCGTTCTAGAAATTCTGCTTCTTTCACCCTCTCTCCTCTTGAATGCATTCATTTTCACTTCTTCAGCTTTTGTTCAATATATCATTTTGAAAACCATTTGTCCCTGTTTTATTTGCATCACTCTCACATGTTTGGATATGAATTAAAAACCTAACAGCTTGTCTCACTAAAAAGCTCCAAATAATGAGCAATACTTAAATAGAAGGTTGACTGGGCTTCTGATGGCTCAGATAGTAAAGAATCTGCCCGAAATGCAGGAAACCCAGGTTCAGTCCTTGGGTTGGGAAGATCCTCTGGAGAAGGGAATGGCTACCTATGCCAGTATTCTTGCCTAGAGAATTTCATAAACAGAGGAACCTGGTGGGTTACAGTCCATGGGATCTCAGAGTCGGACACAACCGAGCAACTAACACTTTCACTTTGACTGAGATCTTAATGTTACCCTCAGTTTGACTAAACTTTAGACAGGTTTTTCCCTGAAGCTAGATCCCTGGAGTCTTAGAGCATTTCCTTAGAAAAATTTCAATTTTAATTCTTTTCCTGTCCCTTCGAGATATTAATCTTTTTAAGCCTCTCTCCAAGTTTACAACTGAGGAAAGTTCTTCTTAAGGACCTAGAAGCCAAAGGATACAGTGCCTCTATCAGTCTCTGTGGGAGGGTAACAGCCTAACTTGATCAAGCCCCAATTAGCAAAAACAGATGGCCTAATCACAGTGGAAGACATTGGCAGACTCAAGAATCATGCAATGTGCTTGACACATCCCATTGGTCAGCATGTCATAACACCCTGCAGTACTAGCTCAACCTGGTGCTTACAGACCTCTCACCTTCTGTTCAGTAGAATCAACTATTGCAGTAGTCTTGAATGAAGTCTCCCTTGCCTTTTTAACTTTGTCCTGCAATTTTTGCTTTCTCAAGGTAAATATGTGGACTGTAGGAAATACAAACGAATAATGAGTGGGTTAAAACTCCAATGAGCCAAGCTCTATAAGAAAACATCAAAGGGGCGAAAAACAAGGGTCATGCTTACTAACATAATCTAACATGTCCTCACCATTTTGCCTATTTTTAAGACCATGGAAAATATTCAATATATATTAACATTTTGAGACAGAAATTCTGAATTAAATGTAATAAATATGCTTCTAAGTATATAGCTGACTTTGGAACAAATAACAGTAAGGGAATATGTTAGTCACTCAGTCATGTCCGACTCTGCAACCCCATGGACTGTAGCTTGCCAGGCTCCTCTATCCTGAAATTACATCTATCCAGGCAAGAACCTTGGAATAGGTAGCCATTCCCTTCTCCAGATGATCTTCCTGACTCAGGGATCAAACCCACTTCTTCATTTCAGGCAGATTCTTTGCCATCTGAGGCACCAGGGAAGCCCAGTACAAAGGGAAATCTCCCAATAGAAAAACAAAATGGAAATGAATCCAGGGAGGAAAAGATGTGCCTGAATTCTGAGGCAGCCCTGAAGGATGTGGTTCTTCTTGTTAATCTAGGAGCTTGAATTTTAAAACCCAGATGAGGACAAAGGAACGGACATTGAGCCCATTCCAGACAAATAACTCCAACCAAGTCTCTTCACATGAATCAGAAAGCCACATCCTTCAAGTGGATTCAAACAATTTTGACCACTAGTAAAAGGAAGTGAGAAACAATGTGCTGTACTCACTAGCCATGTAGAAGACCTGGGTTCGATCCCTGGCTTGGGAAGATCCCCTAGAGCAGCATGCATATATAAGGTAGCTCATTAGATAACTTGTCCTACATTACTTAAAGACTCATTCTATAAATCTATTATTTCTGCTATACACTAAAGGCAAGGATTTACTCATAATAAAACCTTGCATGCTTGAGGAAATTTTTTTGGAAACTATTTTTTTAGATAAAAAACATCATGTCTTTGTATATTGTATATTGATGATAATGAGCCAACAAACATATTGTATATGATAATGAGCAAACAAAGGGAGAAAATAATAATATAGGAGAGAGAGGATTAATGGAATAAAATCTTTGGCTAGGCAAGAGGGGTAAGATCTAGTCTAAAATGGAGGAGCTGGCCTTAAGCTTAGGTTTGGAAAACTAATCCATAGTAATTGCAAGGGAAGACAGAATGTATGGACTCAAATTATAGGGGATAAAGAAATACGGTGGTCCAACTTGTGAATGTCCTCTTTTGATTTCATTTTGTTTTAATGAAATAAGGAATAGGGCCACTTACTAAGAGTGAGGATGAGCAGGAGATATTATAATTTTGAAGGGGAAGAAGCTATTATAAAAAGATATATATATATAAATATATACATGAATGGAGAGATTTCTCATGATGAAATGGTTTACATGATTATGGAGACTGAGAAGTCTCATGATAGGACATCTGTAATCTGGGGACCCAGGACAACTGGTGGTGTAATTCCAGACCAAGTCTAGTTCAAGGCCTGTGAACAAGGGTTGCTAAGGTTGTATATTGTCCAAAAGCAGGAGAAAATTGATATCCAATCTCAAGCAGGGAGGTAGAAAGGAAATGGGGGCAAATTCCTCCTTTCTCTACCTTTTTTCTTCTATTCAGATTCCCAAAGGATTGGATGTTGCTTTACTGACTTCACGAATTTAAATGCTAATCTCATCCAAAAGAAGCCTCATGGACACACCCAGAAATATTATTTAATCTGCAATCCTTGACCCAGACAAACTGACACACAAAATTAACCATGACAGATTTTATCTCCTGGTTCACTATAGCTTATTTCATATCACTCCATTTTCAATTTTGGTGATTTCAAGGTCCACAAAGAAAATTTCTTCAATGTTTTGTTCTCTCAGTTCCTTGACTCCATTTACCTATATGTTTATCTTGCACTCTGTTTTAACCACTCATTCCCTTGGCTGTAACTAAAAATACCAATACTAATATTACAAACAACTGCCCATCTGCTACCCTGATTTTAACAATTCTTTAACCTCAAAAATACCTACAGATCCCATCAACTTTTAACTCTTCCTTCCTCTCTCTGAATCCTTACTATCCTCTTATCCAACTAGCAGTCCATAAAAAATTACTATAATCCCTCCTTTTTAGACACCATTAACTCCCTTATCCTGCACTTGCTTTGGAAAAACATCAATTTGGAGTAAATATATAATCCTTCATCCACTTTGTTCTTGCACCTGGAGAAACACCACACTTGATTATGACTTCTAGGTGCCTGTTAATGCTGAATGACAATCATAATAAAGTTCTCTAATACATTCATTCTCTAAATCTTCTTATAGCAGTACAGGTATGTCTTCAGGTTAGAAGAACCAGGTTTTAGATGTTTTGCATATCTTGAGAAATAAAGGGCATAATAAGATTAGTTTTCTTCATGGTGTTGAGTTTCAGACTAGAAAGGGGTTTAAATGTCTTGGAGCCTTGGATTCATTCTTATATATTGAAATTTGAAGATCCAAAAAGGGTCAATCTTACTACAGGTGTATGAGAGTCCACCCTGACTCCAGGGAGTATAGTGACATGAAAAGAAGGGAATTTACTCACTTCAGAGTTCTTGGGCTCCTCTAGATCTCCACTGATCTCCTCTTGTCCCAGGCTATGGATGCAAAAAGTATGAGATCAGACATTTTCTCTTCCCAATCAACCCTGAGAATTCTCATTTCTATGCCATTGTTCATAACTTTTCCTACACCTAACAAATCTCTGCTAACTCAACTTCAGTCTCAAAACTTACCTAAACTTCAAAGCCAAGAAACTTTCCAAAGACATTTCTTCTCTGCTGAACACCCAAATTATAGTCCTTTGACTGTGTAACTCATTGGGCAGATTTTACCTATCTCCTCCCCACTGTGTCACTCAGGGCCTGGAGCTGGAGCTTAAAGTTTTCAGGTACTCAGTCAATACTTGAATAAATAAATGAATAAATAAATGGCAATGAACATGGTTGTCATGTATATTCCTTTCCTCCTAGAATGGATTATAAATTATTTAGACTCCTGAATGTATTATATCTTCTACTTCTATTTTTCCACCAGTAGCTTTCATGGACACCCAGTAAGTAGGTGTTGATATTCTCAGCTATTAAATATGTGGTACTAATATGCTTGAAGATTCAGTAAAACAAAACAAGCATTCTGTGAAAATCAATTAGCGCCATGCCAGTAGGCTTCACTTTTGTCATGTAAGAAGGTGGACACCAATAATCCATTTTTCAATGTGTAGCTCCTCCTTCAGTATTATTATTTTAGCATATAAAAAAGCACTGATGTTGGTCCACTTTCACACTACAGAGGATGGCTTCCAGAAATATTAAGTAGATCATAAACTGAAAAGCATGTGGAAAAATAAATGAACTTTTCGCCTTGATGAAAGATGGCAATGGATTAGGACTTCTTAGACTACAAAGGAAAAAAAACTTTCAAAGATGACATTTCTTAACAGATAAAGATTTTATCTTATTGTCTCAGGTTCAACTTTGGAAACCACTAGGTGAAAATCTTAGATCTTATAAAGTTGAATTAGTGCCAGCAAAGCATTCTGAGTCTGAGTCTGGCGGCTTACATGAAACGAAAAGACCTGCAAATATAATCTCTGAACGAACTGAATGAACAAATATAAAACTGAATGAACATTTCATCTTTAAGTATGTATTACTGCACTAGCTTTCCAACAATTACTTTAACTCAAAGAGCAGTGTTTAGTATCTTGGGAATGATATTTCCAAGCTACTGAAGTGATAAGATTATAATTGTTCAACTCATGACACATTGCTTTTGATCTGAAGGTAATTATTGTGTATGTAGATGCTTAGTGCATCGACGCTCTGCCTGATTAAAAAAACAATCTAATAACAGCCTTGGACATAACTTTGGGGACTCAATATTTGTTCCAATACATAATAAAACAATATCAGCTACAGAAAAGTATTAAGCCAGATGATAGGGAAAATTGATAATCCTGATGGAAAAAAAATGACAAGAGATTTAACTTTGCCTTTCCATCTAGTTAGAAACATATGTCACAATCATTATTGATTTTCTGGGTTATATGATATGAAAGAAGTATTCAGGATAAAAAAAAATTTATTACCATTAAGCAAAATTTTAGGTGTCTTAAAATGAGAAGAGAAAACAAGCCAATTAAGTGTAGACTGACTGTCTATACCATTCAATAAAAGTATCACTAATACAATGCCTTGCATAGTATAAACTGAAAGTAACAACGTCATTTCAGAATTTTTATGGTGGTTTTAGATTATATACCAAAGAATCACCTCAGCAGGAGACATAACAGGGATAATGTACTTTGCTGGATTCCAGGCAAGTAGACAATTAGTTCAGAAACTGAACAGCAATATTAGCCAGTGTTGTTTACTGAAGGAAGGGGATGTCTGAAAGATCAACGTAATATCTATGTAAATCATGCAAAAAAGGAAAAAAGACTGTCATAGACATGTGACTTTTTAATTCTTTCTTCCATATTATAATCATATTTTTAAGATACTTAAAACCAAACACAATTCTGTCCTCATGAAAACCACAGTCTTTTTGAATTCCAATGTAAGTTATTAAATGCTGTTATAGTGAATCAAAATTCTGCAGTGTAAGCAGAGAAAGGAACAATTAAGAAAAAACAAGAAAACAGGGAAACAAGAATGGCACAAGGAGCTAGAGAGTTAATTTTTAAAGATTTCATAATATTTAAAATATGAATCTTGCCCCTTTCAATTTGAAGATAAGCTGATAGGTCACTCTGTGCCTGAGAGATACGTGCACAAAAGCCAACAGACATTTCTTCTCCTTTCTTTTGTTTGGGGATTAGCTCAGAAGCAATCCCTTATATATGAAGCTTTTTCTCTCCCCCACTTAAATAAAGGAGGAAGAACGAGGAACTCGCAATTATCTCCTAGATTTAGACTTTTTCAACATGGATTTCATACTTACGCATTGCTGAACCAGGCTCATTTAGGCAAGAGTTAAAACTAGAAGGCAGCTGAAAGGAAGATTCCTTAGCAAGGTAAGATATACTTTAAACTCTGGCTGAATATAGATTCAGTAAGTTAGCTTTTGTCTAAAAGGTCCTCAAAAACTGTAATAAATTGATTGTATATATACGATTAACAAGAGACTAAGGATGAATTTTTATGATGAAGTCCTCACTGAAGTACTCTGTCCAAATGTAAGTATTAATTCGAGTGTTTATGCCTTGATTCTCTATAAGCTTTAGAAAAGAGCTAAAACTCTTCCTATTGTCATTACTTAGTTAAAATGGTATTGATCTTAGCAAACAGAGTAGTCTTTCTTACTATTATCATTTCTAATGATGCACTAGAATCACTTGGGCACTGTCTTCATCTTATTAATTAAGTCAGCATTTTAGAAAGCATAATAATGATGATTTATATTTTTTAATTGTTATTTAAACTGTCAATGAATTAACATAACATAGAACAATCTTTTACCTTAGCAGCCCAGAATAACAAGACAAAATGAAGATTCTAGTCCCAACACTGACCGTCTTGAATGTTGTGGCCTGCTTCCTGGTAAGTTTCAGTATTTTGGATAACAGTATTTCTATGGAACTAAAAATTATATGGTGGTAAAAAATGGATTTAGATTCTCAGCATATGTTTAATGCAAGAAAGAATATCTTGCTAAACAAATCATCATTGTATTTTTAGTATTCTATTTTCTACTTATAAATTTTCTTTTTTTTTAAATTAATCATATATACAATGAAGGAATGATAATAGAAGTCATAATGCATGATAGCATGGGATTTTGAAGAGTTCTCTGTACTTTTTAATACTATAAGAGATTAGTTACTGAAAGTTTGCCTTAGAATTCCTGGATTAATATTTGCAGAAGGTACATAACCCTAGCATATTAGCTGTTCCTTTTCACATTGACATTGTATATTTCTAAATTGATTAAATGAATGAAGAGAAGAGACCTTGAGAATGTTGCTTTATTTGAACAATTTAGTGCCATGACAATTGATTTCAGGTTTTCAGTAAAATATAATCTGCAAGGGAAACCTCACAAGAATATTGTACTTCTTTCTCTATAGTATAATGGGAGTCAGGAAATAAACAATCAGACAAATCACCACCTATACACCAGTCTGCATTGGTCCTCATCAGACAATCACTCAGCAAGTCAATTCTCCATTCTAAGAACAAAAGAAAATTCTCCACCTACATACAATTCTAATAGCTACTCTAAGTCTACTAATAATGGAACAAGGCTCTCTGGATCTCTTTCAAAGAGAAACCACTCAGAGACTCTTCAAACTAGTATATATAACCTTTCCTCATTTGGGAATGACTTACCAAGTGACTCTGCTTATGTCGAGGATACCGTAGACAACTCTACTCCAGGAAAGGCCCCAGAGAACATTACTTCACCTTCACCTGCTGCCATGCAGGACACTTCTGCTATCAAGACCACACTTTCTAGACTTTCACCCGACTCCAGAATAACACACAACAGGATGACTGTTTCTAAAGAAAATACCATCCCAGTATCTGTATCCACGATCACTCCCCAGTATAAGTCCAATTCCACTGTTGCTCCCTACTTTCAGACAGATGCCAAAACGAATCAGAGCCTTGAGCCTTTCTTCCCATCCACTGGAAGGTTGAAACTGCTCTTTGCACCTAATCCTGCTGCCTACATCCAAAATGCTAAGAATGAGTTCAGTGCCTCTGCAGATGAGAATACCACTGTCGTGTCAAATGCCAACAACTTCCACCTGGAAGAAGCAAGACCAGACAGTACATACATTGTTGGTACCACGACCCTTGAAAGAAGGCCTATGAAAGAAGGCAATACAGCAAATATTTATGCTGTAGACATTTTAGGAGATTACATACCTTTGCTTGATGTTCCTGACATGAAGGACAAAAACATAATTGATGCCAGCTACCTGGAAAGATATGACAAAACTATGAGCAACTATCCTAAAATTACACAGAAAGATGATTTTATTGTAATTGATGCCACAGACATGGAGAATCAAGGTATATCTACAGTTAATGCTCAAACACCTAGCATTTTGTCTGCAAATGATGGCAAGGACTTTGAATCTATTCCAATTCTGAGTAAGTACGACAATGCTGATACCAAATCCATCACAACTGACACAGACATTGATGAAACCATTTCTAATATCAATCCCATTAATACTAAAAATTATTTTCTTAATTATAGAATATATAAGAAAATCAATAATGTTATTAGCAATTTGAATGATACCAAAACAATGTTAGATGAAGCTAAAAATACTATGCATTTTGGGGGGGACTTAATTGCCTCCAACACAAATGATATCACTTCTACAAAGCATTATGCTAATGATATCTCAATGGAACCAAAGGCCAACACCAACATGAACTTTAAAATAATTTGGCCTTTAAAGGAAGGTATGATAGAAGGCATCCAACCTGTTCAGATGGAAAATATCACAACACCTGTCAATAATAATATTGCTAAAACAATTGAATCTAATGTAGACAATTCAAGAATTAAGTATCATTCTAAAATTCTTGCCAATGTAAGTCTCCAAACTGATAGAAACAATTTTAAGTCTGTGAGCACTGATGGAATTGAGAATGTTATTATTATGCTCCAAGGAATTGAAAATCTGGACCAAGATGATGGAGGTATAAAGGAAGTCATCTTCTTTCATCCGGACATTTCCACAACATATATTAGAAGAAAAGGTTACTCTTTCAACCCTGATATAGATTATGCCCAAAGAGCAGGAAACAAAATCATCCTCCCTTCTGGCATCACTGATATGTTCAACCCCCTCGTCAAATATAAAATAAAGCCTTTTACAGTGGACAACACAAACCCCATCAACAGAGGTAACCCAAGAACTCCCACCACAATTACTGCAAATGACGCCAAAGCCAAGACAGATATTGAAAGATCTACTGTGTTTAAAACAGCCAATTTCCAGAGCAATATCCATCCTGTGGTCTCTGTCACTCATCCTGGCACTGTTGGATCTGCTTATTTTAGTGAAAACAGTGTAGCTGACATGACCTCAGATTCAAAGGTCAACATCACTCTTTCAGATCAATCTATTGACTCTGTGGATGAAAGCATTCATCTCCCTACTAATTACAACCAAGCTGGTGGTGCTGCAGTTCCCAACCTTGAAACAGACTTTCCTATGTACAAAAGATATACTCTTCTGTCAGTAACTGAGTCATCTACTCCAATGCCCAATGCCCAAAATAATCTAGCTCAGAACTCCCTGCCAATTTATGATGATCTTTTGACTAGTCCTTGGATATCAGATCCTGTGGCTGAAAATCTTCATCTCACTAATGATACCATGACACAAAACTGGCAAATCAATAAATTATCAAAAGATCCTTTGAACATTCCACTGGAAGTTGATTTCAGTTCTCCAAATAATGCATACAGTGTCAATGCTCATGCAAGTAAAGGGACCACAAATATGATTAACAGCTCTGAACTGATGATTAATAAGGCCACCACACCAGAAGGAAGGCCCACTGTAGCCATGACCTCCCTGCCTGCAAAGACAGCTGGTGTTCTTACACTAAGAACAAGATTTGGAAGTTTGATAGACAAGGAAATAGCTAATGAAGAAGAATCAACTCCCGATGTGGAAGTAAAGTCTGTAGTGGAAGAAGATTCTGGTTTTCAGATAGAAAGTCTTCCACCTGCACATAATTCTAAGTACTTTGAATCGGGAGACAGGGGCTTTGAAAGGAACGGATTTGTGTCTCTGGATACCACAAAATTTCTTTCCCCATTAAGTAGTAGTATGCCTACTACTGAAGTAGCAATAAGTGACAGAGACTTTACTTCTCCTAGAGGAAATAATTATGTTCTATATGTCATAAAACCTGAAAATGACAGAATGCATTTTCAGACACTGGCCACCAAAACAATAGCTAATGGTCTGGGTAAAACTGCAGTTGTGAAACAGAATGTGGAAGCAGCAGATGGCACTGAATTCCTTCTACCTAGCAATTCTATCCCCCAAATTGGAAGAATAGATAAACCCATACTCCATAATTCATACTATGATGTAATCAGTGATAATCCACTTATTATCACCAAAGAGAACTCAAATGTTGTTCAGAGCATCATGAAACATGAACTACCACTCTCCACATTGGATAATGCAGACATTGTTGATTACATTGAAGGCTATCAAGCCTCTGCTGCCATCACTTCAAGCAATGCCAACAGACTTGCCAATAAGGGCAAAATGGCAGGGGCTCAAACAACTAATATTCCTCTTGGCATTAGTACCATATCTGATGATATTTCCTATGTGAATAAAAACACTGAAGTTATAACAGACTTGGCTTCAATAGCTGCCGCCTCACCAGTAAAGAAAGACATTCTTACCAAGAGTGAAGTTAACACTTTTAATAATAAGCCTATTAAACTGGGAGATGATTTAACCATTTCCAGAGTAGATCCCAATGTGTCTGGAGATGATGCCATTCTGTTAATAGCTGATCCCTCTACTGTTATGAAGTCTGTTGCCCACTTCAATCATCCTCAAGCAACAAACCCTTCAAAAAAGATCTCTTTGGGAGATATTATAATACCTAAAACTTTTCATAACTTTACTTCAGCAGCTTTAACTGATGCTGAAGGAAGTGTTGACACCAAGTTTTATATCTCAAGATATGAACCTGAAAACTCTTTCAAGGAAGATATAACACTGAACTATGAAGCAGACCCTCCAGAAGACATACACATTGCAGTAGAGGAAGAAAACACACAGAAAGAAGACAATGTGAAGGATCATATTTATGTTATACCTGTTTCAGATGATAATGTTCCTACAGGCAACGACCTGGCAGATGAACATTATTCTAATTCTGATGAGTATAGCTCCATCAGATTCAAAGGAAAAACCCAAACCACAGCTGACCAACTTGAATTTGAGAACCCTGCATCAACCTATATGACTGAAGTCTCAAAACCTCTCCTTGAAGAATTTACTTCTGAGTCTCAAGGAAAAGTGATTGTAGCAAATAGTAATATTGGAGATGACAATGGTGAATTCTTTGGTGGTGATATTAGTTATCCAGTGTTGAAAGAAAATGTCCCAAAAGGATATACTTCTCTCCCTGAAAGAAGATCTACAGTTACACCACCAAGTTTTAGGATTCCAATGAAAGTTAATATAGCCCCTGCTCCAGAAGGCAGTGTCTTATTAAGAAAAGAAACTTCTAGAAAACATTTTACACCTTATACTAATGAGCAAACTGATTCAGGAACAGAAAAAGACCAAACTGCTATAGGTAGCATAACCAATTCTCATATAAGCATTGTACCTATGACCTTCTCTACTACTGTCTCCTCTGAAAATATGAACATGGGAAATTATTATCAAGTGTCTGGAATAGGAACTCCTCTATCACTGGAATATCCAAATACATTGAGAGGTGATGAGTCCATTATTCTTTGGCATGGGACTGCTGCGGCAAAGGAAAATGATCTAAATGCTATGGACATGATCGTCACTGAATCTGATAAAAGTGATTCAGAATATATTTCAAATAAGCATGCCTCTGAACTAGAGAAGGGAGAAAATCACCTTAGTACAAAACCTAGTGAATACACACGTGGATCAAATGGATTTGTATCTCAAACACCATCCTCTAAAGGTGACGTCTCAAAGAGTCTTCTATATAGAATAATTTACCCTGAGTTTGATGCTAAAGACAAATACCAAGCCACTTTTCTCAAAGAAGGAAATACTGACTTTGATTCTACTGCCACTTCTTTCAAAGATTACACCCAAAATTTTAACACTCAGCATCTGAAAACCATGGTGCCCTCCCTAATTGAGGCAGGCAAGACTTTTTCCCCTGAGTTTCTAAAAAGATCATCTGCAGAAAAGGGCACTTGGCCTGAAGATGATGATGTCATCATTCTCCCTCAAGTTTCTGGTTTGGGAAATACAGAAAGCAAAGATTTCTTTCTACCACCCACAGAAGCAACTGCTACTATGGGAGAGAAAAGAACATTTGACACTCTCCCCGCTGATCACGCTGCAGTCATCACGTCCATAAAAAGTCAAAGTCATTTCTACAGGAAAGGCATTTCATCCGATGTTAGTAACATAGCTGCTCCAGAGTTGGCAGACACAAGCACATCAGGAAACTCTAAAATCAATGAAAATAAAATGGACTTAGCTGAAACGAAGCCTTCAGGGGATCACAGTAATCCCTGGGTTAAAGGTACTGCCTCTAAGTCTGAGAACATCTCTGGTGGTGAAGTCAGCAAGAGCACAATCAAAACTGCCTCAATAGCTTCTACTAATCACATTAATGTCTCCAAAATGTCAACAAATGCTACCACCATTTCACCTAATGTCTCTACCTTTGACTCTAAGGAAAGCAATGAAAATGGTGACTCCATCATGCCTGAGGTAGATGATGTTCTATCCATAAAATTAAATTCACTATTAATCCCCAATTGGAAAAGACCTAGAACTACAGTTGCCCTTAATAAAAATGATGATTCTTTTTCAAATAAACCTGTGACAGTAGAGTTATCAGAGCCATTGGGTGAACACTCTCTTATCAAAAACCTGAACTGGAAGATTACCAAAGTACAAAGTGAATTTCATCCCCTCTCCATGGTCTCCTCTGTTCCTCTCAAAGATCCCACTGCTTTTTCAGAGAATTCTATCAATGTTGTCACTGACATACTTAGCACTGAAAATGGGGTCCTTAATGATAAAACTGACACCATGGAAAAAGAAACTACCACTTCAGGAACAGAGGCTAATGCATCTTTCAGTAAAGATAAAGCTATTGTAGATGATGAGCCCTTTATTTCTGAAGCCAAAATTCCAGTGAATTTAAGAAAGGTAAATTCAGCAAATGTTAATCCATTCCTTCTTAAGCTGGCTGTTGCTTCTGCTAAACAGAAAGTGCCTGGAATTTTCAAAGAAACTAACCCTGTTTCCACAATAAGAACAATACAGCTGGCAAAGGCCAGGGCTGGGGGCTCAAGTTCTTTTGATAATGATAACTTAGAGAGGTCTGTCACAACCTCTTATAGCCAGTTACATCATCTACCCCAGAAACCAACTATTCCTCTTACTGCTTTTGTTGCTGATTTTATCAAAATCAATAATTCTGAACTTGATCCTGCACCCATTATCAGAGGGAGTGACCTAAAAATAACTGATGAGTCTATTACATCTAATGATAGAATTGTCCTAACTGACAAAAAAGTCATTTCACCTGACAACATTATCTTTACTTATGACAATAGGAACATTATAAATGGGAAAAGATATTTAAATTCTGAGGAAAAAGATAGTGCAACTCAATATGAAGTAATTCCTATTAGAAAGGACTTTTCAACAAGGTCAGATGTGGTTTTTCTGGCAGAAGAAGATCATCTAGACAATAAGAATCTAATGACCATGAGGCTTGATGACAATGATCATAAGTATTTATCAGAGGAAAATTCCTTTTATGTCAGAGAAGAAAAGAGTCCCACAACAAAAATACCTGTGCTCACCCAAAGGCTCTATAAATTTGGATCTCATGCTCCTTTCCCCACACATGTCACTGAGAGTCTATCAAATGAAAATTCTGTAGAACTCAAAACTAAAAAATATCAATTGTTGACCTCCAGAAAAGGAAACCCTGATTCTGACAAAGTTGGCTCCTTTCTCAAAGATTATACTATCAATTTCAAAAGTAAGTTACCCAGAACCATGACTTACTCCCTAACAGATGAAGATAGAATTTTTTCTCCAGAATCTCCAGATGATTTATCTCTGGAAAGAGGCATCCAGAGTGAAAATGACATCATTATCAATCTTCCAGAAGACAAATGGACTGAGCCTATCAATACTCCAGACACAGAATCAGTGGAAATTGCAGAAGAAAGCAGGGCCTTCTCAGATGGAGTCACTGATCCCACCAGGAGCACAAATCCATTAATAAGCAAAGACTGGCTTCACAAGATACACACAGTCCCTCACACGGCACTGTATGACCAGAGGGTACCCAGTATGTCACTCAAGTTGAAATATAATCAAGACACAGCTTCCAAGGCAGAGAGTTACCAGTCACAGGATATCACTGCTCCTTCAGTTAGTGTCAACCCTGATACTGAACTTTCCTTTGTTGTTGAAGATTCTGAGAATAAAAAAAACAGGGTTCCACCTTATTTTTCACCTATGAAGACACCTCACACTATGGCTGATACCACTGCTATTTCCCTTGAGAACAGTTACGAAGGAGGCGAGTCTACACAACCTAATGAAAATAACATTAGATCTAAAGAATTCCCAACTCTACAAACAAGAGAAAGTATCTTTCTCATGCCTCAAGCCCTAACTGAGGATTCTGCTCTAATAAGTGATGGGTCTTTGACTGACTCTTCAAAAACAGTATCATTAGTACCAGAGAGAGTGACTAAATACCTTGATCTTATTCATGGAACTGATATTTCAGAAAATCAGATCATTAAGACCCAAACAGACCTTCAGCCCCATTCCTTGGACTCAGTTATTCCCCCTGCTAATTCAGTAACTTTTACCAGGAATTCCATAGATGATGGACCTGATTTGCCATCCACTGTGGAGAGAAACACTGTTCACATTTCTAAAATTAAAACAGATATTCAACCTTTGGATACAACAATGGAAGTCCTTTCACCTACACAAATAAGTTTTTTCCCTTCTGAAATAAGGAAAATGGCCAGACTCTCTGTTGAGGAAGACACCAATGCTAAATTTGATTTAAGTCACATTACAAATGCAACAGTTCTCATTCCAACTTTGGAGAAAACACTTCTCTCAGCCCCTGAGCCCAGTACTCTCTCCAAGAGCAATAGTAACAAGGAGGAGGAATTCATTGTTTCCAAAGCAGGCAATTTCATTTTAGGAGATTCAAGAACATTGAGAGAGAACCCTTTCATTGGTAGATTTAATATTTCTGCTAGACCTCAAGCTCCTCCCAGTTTAAAAAGAATACTTTCAGCTGATTCCACCCTGTCTCATGAAAAGACTTTAAAGCCTAAGGAGAAAAGTTCTGCTCTGTCTGATGAAGGTGCAGATTCTATAGATTTGTTTCATAATGCTCCTGCTGGATCCTATGAGCAACTGTGGAAATCAACTCTTTTTCCTTTTGATTTTACAAATGCTGTGAGTTCATCAAGCTATTCTGAACTTGATCCAACTTTCAAAATGAAAAAAGAGACTACAACAAAGACTAGTAATAATACTCCATTTCAGCAAAGAAATTCTCCTTCTAACAAAGACATCATTTCTCCTAGTACTAATACATCAACAAAAGACATGTTAAACATTATTTTTACTAACAGATCTGTGCAAAGAAATTTTGTAGGGAAAGATATAAACACTGAAAGTGAAGTAGCTTTTATTACAGAAAACATCCCAAACATTACTTCAGATGGTGAAAAGGTTCCAAATGATGAGGATGTAATAAGTACTGTGTTTGATGACACAGTTTTTGAGGATGTTATAAAGAAATATGTCCTTGAACCACAGGAGGAGAATAACAATCCAGTTACTAAAGAACCTGCTCTCATTTATGATCCCAAAGTGGTTGGGTCTCACCCACTCTACGCCAGTGCTGATGCATACAAACATTTATTTCAAGGAGCCCCAACAGAATCAAAAGCTAAGGAAATGCTGCAAAATTTGATATCGAGAGAGGAACACTTCAGTTCTGGCCTTGATAATATTCTCAACTCCACTGACAATTTGAATTATAAAGTTCCCAGACCAATGACTTACCCACCAACTCACACAAGTGACAATCTTCACAAGTTTCTAGGTAAAATACCTCTAAAAGGAGGCACTTTAAAAGAGGATGACACCAGCATTATCTTCCCTGAAGACAAAAGAATGGACTATACCCTTGCTTCAAATCCAGAAATAACAGTCAATATGGTGAATGGAAGGAAGTTCCTAGATGGACCCATTGATTCCTTGGTGATCAACTCTCCATTAGAAAATAAGAATCAATTCTACAGTAAAGTCATTCAGTCTGCTACTTACAACACTGATTTCCAAGGTAAAGCAGAAAATATTTTACTACCCAACATTAAAGAAAAAACTAATATGGCAGAGATGCCACACTCATCGGACAGTATTATTCCTTCAGCTAATTTCAGTGTCATCACTGATGACAACCTTTCTTTTATGAATGAAGAGATTAAAATTTTAAACAGTGAGGCATCAATCTCTTCCTCACCTACAAATATAGGCCACACTGTGGATGATACCACTATTCTCTCCATTGAAAATACTGATGACAGAGGTGATTCCATGTCTCCAGAGGAAAATATTAGGTCTAAAGAATTCTTAGCTCTACAAATTCCAGGAAAGCCCATATTCATTTCTAATGCCCCAACTAAAAATCTTGAAACCTTTGACCCAGTGATAAATAACCGTTTGGCTACTTCAACTGCATGGTCAAATATGTTTGAGACAATGGTGGAATACCCTAATTCTGCTAATGATGGTGATGACCCCATTACTAATAAAACTGATTTGAAGCCCTACTCTTCAACCTCCACTAAGCTTCCCATTGGTTCCACTGCTTTTGCAGACAATCCTACATACAAGGAGTCTGATTCACTTCCCTCAGTAAACAGAGGAACTATTGGCATTTCTAAAATTAAAACAGATGAAATACATTCAGAACCTCATAGAACAATCATAAAAGCCACTTATCCTATAAAAGTCTCTCAAAATAGAGTCTATGAAGAAGGAAAAATAGCTAATTTTCCTGATCAAGAAGATCCAGCTACTAAATTTAATGCAGGTCACATTACAAATGCAATTGTTCTCAGTCCAACTGGAGAGAAAATTCTTTCCTCAGTAACTGGGTCTAAGTCTCTGCCCAAGAGTGACAACAATATGGAAGAGGAAGTCAATATTTCTGAAATGGGCAATTTTCTTCTAAGAGATGCAAATACACTGAAAGAGAATTCTTTCACTGTTAAATCTGATGTTTCTTCTACTAACCCTCAAGCAGACTCCAATGTAAAAGGAATCTCTTCAGTTGACTCCACATTAACTCTTCCAGAAGCATCTAGGTCTAATGACCCAAGTTCTTCTACTAAATTCGCTATTGGAGGAGGGACCATTGTAAACTCTCCCACTGGAACATACAGATTATCATCATGGAAACCAACTCCTCGTCCTTCTGATCTCACAATATTCAGTAGTTCTTCTAAGTATTACAAAGCTGCTCCAGTTGTCAAAATGAAAAAAGGCATCATAACAAAGGCTAATAATAATATTCCATCTGGAGAAAGCAACACCCCCTCTGTTAAAGCCAATATTTCCCCCACTACCATTATTTCAACAAAAGGCACTAAAAACATTATTGATAACAATAAATTTGGAGAAAAGACTTTTATGGAGAAAGACACAGCCTTCATGGAAGAAGCTTCTTTTACAGAAAACCTTTCAGAAGAGACACATGACACCTTTTTGGCAGGTCAAAATCTTCTAAATAGTAATGATATAGTAACTATTATACCTGTTGACAATGCTCTTGAATATGCTACAAATAACTACATCCTTGAACTAGTGAAGGAAGGAAACGGTCCCCTTATAGGAAAGGGCACATATACTAATGACTTCAGTGTATCTGAGTCTTATGCACCCTCCGCCAGTGCAGCAATCTCTGAATATTTAACCCGAGGATATCCAGTTGATATCAAAACTGACAGGAAACAGCAAAACTTGGTCCCCAGAGAGGACATTCGTAATTCTGACAATGATCTTACTGCTCTCAAAAGTTCTACTGTCCATTTTAATACAAAGTCTCCCAGGCCCATGATTTATTCTCCAACTGACTCAAATTGGACCTCCTCACTCGAGTTTCCAGTGGAAACAGTTATAGAATATAGTTCTCCAGCTAGAGATAACACAATTATCACTCTCCCTAAAGGCAAAATAATGGAATACCCATTTGTTTCAGACCCAGAACTCATGACAAGAATGGAAAAGGACAGAATAATAACAGCTGACTCCATAGATCCTGCTGTGATCAGCAAGCCTGTAGAATATACAGACCAATTCAATAAGAAAGGTGTCTCATCTGTTTTGTATAATAATGTTGTCCCAGATGGTGCAAAACCCTCTATATCAGCCAGATTCGATGCAAATAGATATAACTCAAACTTGGAAGATATGCCCCATTCACAGAAAAACATTATTCCTTTAGCTGAGTTCAGTGTCACTCCTGATGATGACCTTCCCTTCATCAGTAAAAATACTGAGGATGCAAACAAGGCTTCAACCTTTTCCTCGTCTCTGAATAAGGCATCCAGCACTGTGGCTGACTACATTGTTCTTTCCACTGAAGATAGTTATGAAGGAGATGATTCCACATTAACTGGAGAAGATAAAGTTGAGTCTAGAGGACTCTCATCTCTATTAACGTCTGCCAGGTTTATTCCTACTTCCTTAGCTGAAAATCCTGAAATTTCTGGCCTAATGACAGATAACTCCTTGTCTGAATCTTTACTACCTGGGTTGGAAATGTTAAAGAGATCAACTGAATATGGTGACGCCATTAATGAAAGTGATGTTCCAGAGGGGCAGGCCATAATCATGCAAGCGGACATTCATTCCCATCCATCGGCCTCAAATGTTCTTCTAACTGAATCACCTATTTTTTCAGATATTCCTAATAATGGTGAAATTGACTCATTTTTCTCTCTGGATAGAGATATTCCTGACAATTATAAGACTAAGACAGACACACTATATTCCAAGTCTCAAAGAACTATGATGAAAGCCTTTTCCCCCAGAGAAGACTCTCAAAATAGTGTCCATGAGAGAAGGAAAATAACTAATCTCTTTGATCAAGAAGATCCAGCTGCTAAATCTGAATTAAGTCACTTTAGAAATACAACAGTTCTCATCCCAGCTGTGGGGGAAATCCTTCCATCTGGAATCAAGCCCAATCCTCTCTCCAAGAGCAACAAGAATAGGGAAGATCTTTTCACTGTTAAATTTGACACTACATCCTTCAGACCTCAAACACAGTCTAATTTTAAAAAGATATTTTCAGCTGATTCTACATTAACTCTTCCAGAAGCAACTAGGCCTACCTCTCCTGATAAATTCACTGACACCGGAGGAGCCATCACAAGCTCTCCACTTGAAATAGATGGCCTACGATATAGGTCAACTTTTCCTCCTTATTTCACAACATTCCTGGAAACCTCCAAATATTCTGAACTTGTTCCTGTTACTACTGTGGGAGAATATACCAACAAAAAGACTGATTATAACATTCCATTTGATGAGATAATTATCCCATCTGAAGAAGTTATCATTACCTCTGAAAAGGATATGGCAAGTACCTTTAAAGGGAATATATTTGACCCCAAAGATTTTATAGAGAGAGAAACAACTGCTGAATATGAAAACATCTATTTTACAGAAGACGTTCCAGAAAGGGTTGAGGACATTTTTTCTGCAGGCAAAATCACTCCAGCAAATGAGAACTATATAACTATTGTATCTGATGACAGTGGTTCTGAATATGTCTCAGATAACTATGGCTTTGAATTAGAGGACAGAGCAAGCAATTCTCTTATAAAAACAAGTTTAGCCATGTATGCTCCAAAGACACATGTGCCTCACGTACCACACCCCACAGTTGCTACTTTAGACAGTCTATCTAAGGCAACATCCTCGGAGTTCAAAGCTGGAGAAAATTATCAAGCTACAATTCCTAGACAGGAAAACAAGAACTTTGATCACATTGTTCTCAAAGATTCTAATGCCAATGTCAACACCAACAAGCCCATAACTCATTTCCTAACTGATTCAAGTAAAACTTTTCCTTCTAGTTTTTCTGACAAATCATCTGTGCAAAAAAACACCATAAATGGTATTGATGGCCCTGTAATTCTCTCTGAAGGCTCTGACTTGGGAAATAAAATAATTGATTACTCTCTTTTTCTAGACACAAAACCCATAACTGACAACAGAACATTCACAACTGATACTAATCCTGCTTTAAAAAACAGTGATGATTTCCTCAGGAAAAACATATCACCTACCATTTATAAGGTAGCTACACCCAGGAGAGGAGACACGACCACATCCAGGAAACCCGATTTTACTGAAGGTAGAACAGGTACAGCTGCAGTGCCTGACTCAAGGTTTAATAATTTTCCTTTAGCTCAGCATTCTAGTAGAGACATCTCCAATGTGGATGAAGACACAGAAAGTACAATTAACACAGCTCTTAATTTCTTTTATCTTTTGAAAAAGCTGTCCACCAATATGCCAAATGTCCCTACCTCTACTGCAAACAAAAATACCATTGGCCATTATAGTCTTCCATCATCAGACAGTACCATGTCTCTAAGACTTTCATCTATGGGATTACCTGAAACTCTCATCCTAACTTCTAATGCTCCTACTAAAGAAACTTCAGCCCCCAGACTTACAAAAGATGCAAACTTGTATCACCCAACAGTGCTAACATCAGAGACATTGAAGCCTGTGTCTACAGACGCCGCTTACTTTAATGAAGGCATTGCCTCAGAAGGGCAAAGTATTAAAGGTCAAAGGATCCCAAAGGCTGTACACATATTCTATGCTGTTCTCCCAGTTGATGCCACTGGTTCTTCAGACAATATGGTAGATGTCAAGCCAAAGACATCTGCTACTATCGTCACTAAGAACAAAATTTTTGATATTGATGCTTCTGGTGATCAAAATTCAGAACGCAAGGAAATGGCCATCAAGTTTTCTACTCTTTTGCCTAACAAATACAGTAAACCAAATTCCTATTCCATGAGGGAGATAACTAAAGCTTCTGCGGTGAAAGATGTAGCTACTGAATTTGACGAAAATCACCTTACAGATGCAAATAAAAGAGGACATAATCCAGCTATTCAGGTGGGAACAAACTTTCTAAAAGATGCATATCTGAGGCATTCTCTTGTGAATAAAAATGTCATCACTGACAATAAACTAGTCAATAAGGATTATTATAGTGACCCTGGAGCAGCTTACTCAAGCTTTCACATACCCAAGGATTCACTTCTAGATGGATCTGTTCCTCAGGAAACCCATTTCATGGCTGAGAACTCATATCTACCCACAGAAGTAATTATCACTATTCCTAATGATGAAGAATCTTCATTTAACATGGATATATAATTTCCGTGGTAAAAGGAAATTCTCAGTTGGAATTTAATGTAGCCAATCTCAAGGCAACAGATATTGAATTTCAAACTTAAGGAAGAAGAAATACTACACATGGATCGATTGTTGAGATAGAAAAAATATTACCTAAATTTGAAAGAATTTCTACTGTACCACAATCTAACAAGCAGGCTAAAATAGATACTTTAAGACTGACATTCTTCAGTCACAGATAGAAACAATTAACCCAATGTATATCCATGAAAAACCTACAAGCAACAAAGCAGATATGAGGGTCATGACTGCCCCTGCTGTACATACCATCTTCTCAGGAGACAGAGAAACAGTGATCCCACAGGCCAAAACATCCTTCAGTTACAAGTTCCCTACTCAAGTACCCAACATTCCGATCACTGAAGGAAAGAGAAAAAAGTGGACCCTGATACAATCAAATCTCAAAATGTAACTGCTCCTCTCAGTTCCTTCACTGTTTCTGAAGGTGGGAATTCTTTTGTTAATGAAGATTCTATGACCACAGTAGCTACATTCTGATTATAATCCTGTCGATTAAGGTTAAGAACTCTATTTTTTCCAGTAAATTTGTAAAATCTAAAGATATATAGACTTTTTCTAAAATGAGAATTCTGCCTCAGTTGATTCTTTTGATAAAGAATTTTTTTCTGATAAATAGCATTTCTTTTGATAAATAGC
Organism: Muntiacus reevesi; assembly: GCF_963930625.1. Classification (NCBI taxonomy): domain Eukaryota; kingdom Metazoa; phylum Chordata; class Mammalia; order Artiodactyla; family Cervidae; genus Muntiacus; species Muntiacus reevesi. The sequence continues at coordinate 29,876,695 of NC_089270.1, read as the reverse complement.
AAGATATTCTTGATACAAAGAAAGTCTCAGTGGTGGACATCACTATGGCATCAGACTTTTCAAAGTCTATACCTGAGGATTCTTCCTAGTTATGTATTCCTGAAAATCATAAAGGTGGCAACGACCTTTCTGGAGATTTACTGCAAAGTCTATCCCTTTGGTTAGCAGTTCCTACTTTTTCACTAAAAAGAGAGATAGGCTTCAAAAAAATTGCTATCTTAAAGGATACATAATCACCAAGCCAAACACTTTGAGCAAATGAAACATAAAAAAATGTTATCCAAGCAAACTTGCTGCAGCTGCCCAAATAAGGAAGATATATACCCCCAGGAGACATGTGAGTAGATATAAATTTGAATTTTTTCTGGAAAAAGACAAAATGTTCTCATTAGTGTGATGTATGTCAAAACAATGGAAGAAACTACTATTCAGATAAAATGAAACTTACAGTCTGATCCTGTGTTCTTATGTCAGATAATACCTTTGGTAGGAATGCTCCATTGGTCAAATAAATTATGTTCCTTGTAGCAGATGAATCCAGTTCCATTCTCAAGACTGCTAACATTCCAACAGTCCCACCAGGACTTTCTCCATATGCTTCCTAGTTTTTGATGGATGACACACACTCTCAATCCAAACTGTCCTTTTTGAGATCAACAATATAAAATACACATATAATAATAAAATTATTCTCCATAGAGAGAAAGGCATTTTTATGCTAAAATCAATGTGATTCCACCTCACGCTGGGAGAGTAGATGTGATCATGGAAGTAATCTCTCAAATGAAAGACTATTTGACTATTATTATTTGTGAAGCTGTTATTTTACCTGACCTTTCTAACCGGGGAATAAATGCTCATAAGAATGAATATTTTGTGCCTTAGTTTTTACTCTATTCAACATAACAAATACCAAATACTCTAAGATAACTTCTAGCAGTTATAGACCTAACACTTACATTATTTTTATTTAGAAAATTTTTTTAATGTGCTTATAACTAACTTGAGACTTCCTTCTTTGTCCTTGATGCTAACAGCATTCCCTATGTCAATAAAGACATTGGAGCCCTCATAGCAATGGCATCACCCTGAAGCAAAAACATTTCTGGAAAGCTGCCTATATATTTAAAGTGAAAATTGTCCATCTTAAAACCTATCTGATATTTCCACAGAAAGTAGCAATATATTTGTCCCAGACCAATTAAGAGAAAACACTGTAAACTTTGAGGTTGAGTGATGCATGCTTAGTCACTGAGTCATGCCCAACTCTGTGACCCTATGGGCTGCTAGGCATCTCTTTCCATGGGACTTCCCAGGCAAGAATACTGGAGTGGGTAGCCATTCCCTTCTCTGGGGGATCTTCCTGATTCAAGGATCAAACCTGCATCTCCTGCATTACAGGCAGATTCTTTACCATTGAACCACCAGGGAAGCCCAAACTTTGAGGCTGAGTCCATATTTAATGGAGAATAAGCATTTGTCTTTGAGATGGAAACTACTGGTCTAGCTGATGCCACTACCTTTTTTTCAGATTTAGTTCTGCCTGAGTCTGGAAGTTCTCCTTCTTTTAACAACATTAAGAGAAAATTAACATCAGACTACAATCCCTTTTCACCTAACTAGCTAAAGCTTAAGGATGATACAAAGTAATAATGACTAACATCATTAAAAAAAAAAAAAAAAAAGGATACTCCCTCTGAAATTGAGGATATAATCATTAAGGCTGAAAAGTTATTCACACCCTGATCTTGTTTCTGGGTGAATTTTGATATATAACGTCAACTTTTTGCCAGAAAAGTCTTTGTGTGTTTGGGGTTGAAATAACACTGTCTACAGAAAAACATTCCTAAATAATTTGACCTACAAGATCTGACAATCTCACTATTATTCAAGTTAATTCAATAAAATCAACTACAATGAAGAAGAAAACTAGCAAGACCCTAACAGACCAGTAACTTATTTTTATTATCCCTACTGAAAAAGTGAGAATTTCTGCTCTAAAGAAAAGAATTAACTGAAATCTCTACTACCTAAGTAATTACCTTCTGCAGCTACATTCATTGCCAAAAATGTCACTAATTTGTTTTAGGCATTTAAATACTATGACTCTGAAGAGAAGATGTTTTATTTCCAAAAGACACTGTTACTTACTTGAGAAACAGGTAACCTGAAGCTGATGCTGACAGTCCATGGCTCCTGGAATTTCCCTCATTGACACTAAACCGATTAAGTACACGGCAGACTCTGCTATATCTGTTTCAAGTGACACAAGACACATGTTGGAAGGTATAGCACTTATAAAGAGACATGGTAAATCTCAAGTTCCCTGCAATTATATTATTTGGCTGTTAATGTTGATTTCATAAACAGAGAGGGCTCTATTATCTCTTCATTTAGTGCTGCTGACAAGTGTTCAGTCATGTCCAACTCTGCAACCGCATGGACTGCAGCCTGCCAGACTCCTCTGTCCATGGGATTTTCCAGGCTAGAATACTGGAGCGGGTTGCCATTTCCTTCTCCAATGTATCTCCCCAACCCAAGTATCAAACCCAGGTCTCTTTTGTCTGCTGCACTGGCAGGCAGATTCTTTACCACTAGGTCCACCTGGGAAGTTCTTTCATTTAATGTCAGTACTCTAACTCAGTGCCCAATCAGAGCACAGAAACAGCCTCCAAGGAGAGCCAGGGCCGCTGGCCCTGTGGTTGATGCAACAATCACCATGATGACAAATGCTTCAGTCACTATAATGAACACCACTCTCCTGCCTAGGGAAGCCACTGCACCCAGGGAAAGACCTTTGAGTGGGTGCCACTTTGTCCCATGGCTGAAGATGGTTTGCCAAAAATTTATTCTCATCCTCCAGCAGAAAGCACCAAGACAGCAACTGAGGCAACCATCTTCTTTGGGGCTGACAACACTATTCCTAAATCAGAAACAACTATCACATCAGAAGGAGACCACATTACTTCAGTAAACGACTATATGCTAGAAAATGATTTTTCAACAACGACAGGCAACAAGCTTATACCACCAAAGGAAAGACTGAAATCAGAAGATGATGTTGAATCCCACCTGGAGAAAGAATTTGCCACTCTGATGGACACTAAAAACCCAGTGGCTAATGAGTCTATCACTGAAAACTTCTTGCCAGTGAAAATTGGTAATATCTCATCAACAGATGCCGTTTCCTTAATAGATTTTTCCACTGACATAGCAAAAGAAGATGTTCTCTTGGATACCATTGACCCAGGGGATGAAGATGTGTCACTAACTTCTGAAGTCTCTGGCACACCAAAGGAAAGCACAGCTGGCATTGTTGACACCCCAATCCTTCCAACTACAATGGGTAAATCTGATGTAAGCAATTATAGTTCCTCAGCTAAGTTCAAAGTCGCTGCTGATGGGAATGCCCATATTACTGAGTCCTCTGTCCCTGAGGCTGAAATCACTCCAGCTACTGAAAAAAACCTCACCACTATTCCAGACATAAGTGACCTTACAGAAGAGAAAATAACAGAAATTGACTTAATTCTTCCAGAAAATGACCCCAATGTTGTGCCTAAACTAACTGATTCTGATGAGGAAAAGTTTATCACCGTGTTTGAACTCACTACCACTGCTGAAAGAGACAAAGATAACCCAGAAGATATTCTGCTAACTGATGAAGAGTCTACAGATGGAGTCAGTGTTTGGATGGAGAGGGATATGGCAAATGAAGAAGAGAGCCATTCTGTTTTGCTTACTGCTGTAGAATCCAGATATGACTTCGTCATCCCTGCATCAGTAGCTATGAACCTCACGGAAGATTCGCTTACAGAAGAAGATTGGCCTGAAAATAACAGAATGGAATCTGTAACTAAGAATACTGACGAGTTATTAGGAACTACGCCTGATCTAGATACATTCAACCATAAAGAAGACAATTTCACAACTGAAACGGGTGTCTTTAAACTACTGAAAGAAGAACCAGATGAGTTCCTGATTTGAAAGCAACAACAACAAAAATGCCACAAAGTCTTGTGCAGTAGCCTAGGCAGCTAGTTTTAACATCTAAGGAGTTTGTCCAGCAAGCAATAAATCTTAATAAATGAAAGCATGTGAGCATTTAAGGCAAGTACAAAACTTAGAAAATGCACGGGTTTAAGAATAGTGGTCATGCAGCAGAATAGATTTTGGGAAACTTTAAAAAGTCAGCAATACAAGAGTTCCCCTACTATCACAAAGTTTAATTGAGTTATTCAATAATTACTTATTTTAATATAAGATCTTTAATCCCAGCCTTCAGGCATATTAAGAGAGAGCAGTAAAGCAAGCTCACTCCCCACTGTGTCTAATCATATACATCATTTTAGTTAATCCTCAATAGCATATTTTAATGTGAGTTAGAGACAAAGAGAATCAAATTAACAACATATCTCAAAAACAACTGTAGTATTAAAAGACCTTAAGTGATTATTCTAAACAGATATCATATTAGTATGCAACCAATGATTCACTACTGAAAAATATAGTTGAAACCCACACTCATAGAAAAACAACGCTATTTAGTAATTTTCAGCACATGTATGAAATATAAAAAATATTACAGGATTCCTGGCTCATGCTGAATACAAACTAAGGCAAAATGATATTTTACAAATGTGTACATCTGTCAAAAACAATATTGTATATAAACATATGAATTAATTTAATTTTTTTCTTTAAAATCTCTTTCCTGAATTTTTGTTAATTTTTTTCAGGTCTTAAGCATTGATACTGCACTCTTCTTATGCTTTGGGTTAGCAATTCAAGGACATACATCTTCATTCTTTTTTGACACCAACTGTTAAAATGGGCTTGTTTTCACTTTGCTGAATTCTCTTCAATAAATCTTTTTGACAGCAACTGATTTACTGTCTGTAAGTGTGATTGATATTCTAGACCAGAATTCTCAAATTAGGAGAGAGATGAGTGAAAAAAATGAAAATTCATTGTTTAAAGAATAACTTAGCTCTAGATATCAAGTAGAATTATCCTATAAGGACTCATAATTTTATTATATTTTATAAAGAAAAACAAAGCCAAACAAAGCACTAGTTGAAAGTTAAAGGTACCTATATGGGAGGTGGGTGAAGAGGGGTAGGAATTTACACCACTAGATAGATTATAGACTTTGTTGTCTAGTTGCTAAATCATATCTCTTTTGTGACCCCATGGACTGTATGTAGCCCGTCAGGCTCCTCTGTCCATGGGGATTTCCAGGCAAGAATACTAGAGTAGGTTGCCAGTTCCTTCTCCAGGGAATCTTCCTGACCTAGGGATTAAACCCATGTCTCCTGCACTGGCAGGAGGATTCTTTACTGCTGAATCACCAAGAAAGCCCAGACTATAAACCAGAATAATGTTAGTGAAGTGAAGTAGCTCAGTCGTGTCTGACTCTTTGAGACCCCGTGGACTGTAGCCCACCAGACTTGTCCCTCCATGGGATTCTCCAAGCAAGAACACTGGAGTGGGTTGCCATTTCCTTCTCCAGGGGATCTTCCCGACCCAGGGATCGAACCCGGGTCTCCCGCATTGCAGGCAGACGCTTTAACCTCTGAGCCACGAGGGAAGCCCAGAATAATGTTAATGCCTAACTACAGATTGTGTGGGATAGATAAGCAAATATAATAAGAGACTACAGCTTCAACTTCACACAAATTCAGGTCCAGGGAAGTCATGTCTGAAAAAGTGAGATTTAAACTAAAGATTGAAAAATGTAGAGAATTGGGGATAAAACCTGTCCAAAGCCCTGAGGCAAGAAATACCTCAAATTACTCAAGAAAATGAACTGAGCATGTGGTTGAAAACATGTCATTGGTTGGAAAATGACACAAATTGAAATGGGAAAGTAGGCAGGAGAAAAATTATGTGGTGTTTGTTCAACATTCTGGATTTTATCCAGAATATATTTGAGAGCCATTAAAGGTTTTAATCACTTTATCCTCATATCAACCTTAGTACTGAACTAGGAAGCAAGCTGAAAAGCATCATTATTTTCAAAATTCAACCACAGTTTCTTCCAGGAACTTTGCTTAGGAAGGAAGGTCTTTCCTTGCTCCTTCCTAGTTGGTTGCTAGCAATCGTTTACATTCTTTGGCTGATAGACAGTCACTATAATCCCTACCCCTTCACCACACAATGCTCTCTTTGTGTGTCTCCATGTCTGGATTTCCCCTTCTCGTATGGACACAGGTCATTGGATTAGGCCCCTCAATCCTGCGTGACCTCATCGGGGTTACATCTACAAAGATCTCAAGTCTGAATAAGGTCACATTCACAGGTTCTGGGAGTTAGAACTCCATCATACTTGGGAGTGGGAGGGAAGACACAATCCAACACGTAACCCCTGTGATATAATGTTATCTTCCCTACCAGTTTATACGTTGGGTAATTAAGATGATCACATAGTACATCATCAATACCAGAACACTTTTGAGACTGAAAGAAGGCATTATTAATAATGACTCCAAAACCAGGGCCATAAACTAGAGTTTCCTAAGTAAACAGAGCTAGTCACCCCACCCTAAGGGAAGAGATCATATACCCCTTGTCCATTGCTCAATTCTGAGAGTTTTGAACACAGTAGAACCTCAATAAACATCTGTTAAATGAATGAATGAAATTAAATAGTGAATGATGATGTATTAGGTGATGAATGCTCTCAGAGGAAGGATGGTATAAAATGGATCCTTAAGGATGAATATGAGTTTACTGGTACTGAAAGGGTATCACTGAGGGAAAGGCAAGAACAAAGATCCAGAAGCATAAAAATACTTAGTGTGCTCAATAACATTGAAGAAAATTAAAGCACAGTGGATCTGAGAGAGAATGGAACAGATGTATCAAATGATCGACATATCCTTTTAAAGGGAAAAATAATCAAACTGTCAGATCATTAATATGTCAGAGTTCCCCAAAGAAACAGAACCGATGATGATAGATGATAGAGAATTTTAAGAAATTGAATTATTATTATTGCAGAGACTGACAAGTTTGAAATCTATGGCATAGGTCGATAGTCTGAAAATTAAGAGTTGATATTGCCATTTTGAATCCAAAACCCACAGGGCAAGTCCCCAGGCTAGAAATTCAGACAGTTTCTATGTTTCAATCTTAAGGCAAAATTTCTTATTTTTTAAGAAATTTCAGTCTTTGCTTTCAATTAGATGAGGCTAATTCACATTATGAAAATATGTTTTATCTAAAGTTAACTTATTGTTAATCACATCTACAAAACACCTTCACAGCAACATCTAGACTAGTGTTTGACTAAACAACAAGGCGCCACAATCTAACCAAATTAACAGATAACATTACACATCACGCTATGTGTATAGCTATTTAGGGTTAAAATTTCATATAACTAACAGCTTATATTTTCTGAGTTAGTTTCACCAAAATTAATAGGGCATTTCACAGGAGCCAAAAAATTTTTCATGGTAAAATGCATTAATAATGTTGGGTCATATGTTCTGATGTCTTCAAATGAGAGTAGGTATATGAAGTGCTCGTGTGTGCATGCATGCTCAGTTGCTCAGTCGTGTCCAATTCTTTGCCACCCTTAACTATAGCCTGCCAGGTTCCTCTGTCGACAGGATTTTCCAGGAAAAAATACTGGAGTGGGTTGCCATTTCCTCCTCTAGGGGATCTTCCTAACCCATGCATTGCACCCACATCTCCCGCGTCTCCTTCATTGGCAGGTGATTCCTTACCATTGAGCCATCTGGGAAGCCCCCAATATATGAAGGGTTCAGGGAGGTATATTTTTCACAGAGTCCCAGTAAATTGCACTAGTAACTAATGCTCTGTGTAATATTTTGAGAAATGCTGACGAGAAAATGAAAGGTGTCTAAAGTTCTAAGAAAGGGATTAATATGTTAATTGTGTTTTAGAAAGACTATTTTGATGAAACAGTTAAAGTTAGATTTGGGAATGATAGAGGAAGCAAGAGGCAGAGAGACAAACTATAGCAGAGACCAATAAGAATATATATGCCAATACTCAGTACATTCCAATATTTATCAGTATTTTCCATTTACCCTACTAAATTAGTAAGAAGCAGAAGCTGAACTAGATAGCCTATGTGACATGAAAATTTTATGTAAAAATCTGAACATTCCAGTATCAGCCCCAGGCATTTGTTGTTCTAGCCAAGTTGACTGCTTCTTTATAATGAGAATAAATCTTATGAGTTGGAATCCTCATATTTTCTCTAATTCTATAGAGTTTTAGATTAGATATAACTTACAACAAAGTCAGAAAAGAAAACGGAATTCATATATATTAATGTAGTGTGGTGGTGGTGGTGGTGGTGGTTTAGTCACTAAGTCATGTCTGACTCTTGCAACCCCATTGACTGTAACTCACCAGGATCCTCAGTCCAGCGGAATTTCCAGGCAATAATACTAGAGTGGGTTGCCCTTTCCTTCTCCAGAGGATCTTCCTGACCCATCAATTGAACCCCGGTATGCTGCATTACATGTGGGTTCTTTACCAACTGAGTCAGCAGGGAAGCCACTAATGTGGTAAAAGCATTATTTATCACCTAAATTTATTCCAGGAAATCAATTAGTTGATAGCCACAAAAACGCCTGAGACAGAGTCTAACTATAATTTGTTCACTGTAAGAATTAATAAAAAATTTTCTTAACAGTAATTAGACATACTTAAAGGTGGCACTAGTGGTAATGAACCCACCAGCCAATGCAGGAGATGCAGGAGACTCAGGTTGGATCCCTGGATCGAGAAGATCCCCTGGAGAAGGAAATGGCAACCCACTCCAGTATTCTTGCCTGAAGAATCCCATGGATGGAGGAGCCTGGTGGGCTACGTTTCAGCTCAGTTCAGGTCAGTCGCTCAGTCGTCTTTGCCTCTTCGGAACCCCATGAATCGCAGCACGCCAGGCCTCCCTGTCCGTCACCAACTCCTGGAGTCCACCCAAGCCCATGTCCATCGAGTTGATGATGCCATCCAACCATCTCATCCTCTGTTGTCCCCTTCTCCTCCTGCCCTCAATCTTTCCCAGCATCAGGGTCTTTTCAAATGAGTCAGCTCTTCACATCAGGTGGTCAAAGTATTGGAGTTTCAGCTTCAACATCAGTCCTTCCAATGAACACCCAGGACTGATTTCCTTTAGGATGGACTGGTTGGATCTCTTTGCAGTCCAATGGACTCTCAAGAGTCTTCAACACCACAGTTCAAAAACATCAATTCTTCTGTGTTCAGCTTTCCTTAAAGTCCAACTCTCAAAGGGTCACAAAGAGTTGGAAAGGACTGAAGTGACTTAGCTTGCACGCAAAAATATTTTGGTGCAAAGGAAAGACAAAAATAAAGTGAAGTCACTCAGTATTGTCCAACTATTTCTAACCCCATGGACTGTAGACTGCCAGGTTCCTCTGTCCATAGGATTTTCCAGGCAAGGATACTGGAGTGGGTTTCCATTCCCTTCTCCAGGGGATCTTCCCAACCCAGGGATTGAACCCAGGTCTCCTGTATTGCAGGCAGATTCTTGACCATCTGAGCATCAGGGAAGCCCATAAAGATAAACAGATCTGGGTTAAAATACTAGGATGTGAATCTGTGAGCTAGTTCTTTTGTAAAGTTTCAGTCTCTTTGTGTACAAAGTTACTTTCTGTGTAAAAGCACAGAGATCTAAGGCTGCACCTTGATCTTGATTTTAGATTGTTATCACTGCAATAAGTTATCCTAATTTCCCACATAATTTATTTAAATTTTAGATAAAATAGGAAATATGATGATGAGAGCAACACATAGCAAAAGATGGCTTATTAAAATTATTTGAAATCATTTTAATTATTTTAAATTAAATAATTTTTTCTTTAAAATAGACAGATGATGGTGCACTCCAAGCTCCAGATTAATTTACCAAAGTGAAAGGACACTGAACTCAAGGTATATGTTTCCTCAGGAAATACCAAATATTGAATGATTCAGTTCTGTCACTCAGTCATATCTGACTCTTTGTGACCTCATGGACTATAGCATGCCAGGCCTCCCTGTCCAGCACCAGCTCCCAGAGTTTGCTCAAACTCATGTACATCAAGTTGGTGATGCCATCCAACCATCCCATCCTCTGTCGTCCCCTTCTCCTGCTCTCACTCTTTCCCAGCATCAGGGTCTTTTCCAGTGAGTCAGTTCTTCACATCAGGTGGCCAAAATAATGGCGTTTCAGCTTCAACATCAGTCCTTCCAGTGAATATTCAGGACTGATTTCCTTTAGGATAGACTGGTTTGATTGCCTTGCAATTCAAGAGACTCTCAAGAGTCTTCTCCAGCACTGCAATTCAAAGGCATCAATTCTTTGGTGCTCAGTTTTCTTTATAGTCCAACTCTCACATCCATACATGACTACTGGAAAAACCATAGCTTTGACTAGATGGACTTTGTTGGCAAACTAATGTCTCTGCTTTTTAATGTGCTGTCTACGTTAGTCATAGCTTTTCTTCCAAGAAGCAAGCATCTTTTAATTTCATGGCTGCAGTCACCATCTGCAGTGATTTTGGAGCCAAAAAAAAAAAAAAAAAGTCTCTCACTGTTTCCATTGTTTCCCCATCTATTTACCATGAAGTGATAGAACCAGGTGTCATACTGTGGTGTAATGTTCACTTCATAAATGGTAGCCTTCTAAGGGTGCCCCTCCACATGGGTTATGCTCTACCGTGATGCCATCCATCACTGTCAATCACAAACAATATGGTTATAGAAATATCAAGATGGACGATGCTTCAGAATGAACTGAAGCTGCCACTGAAGAATCATATGATTAAAATTTGTGGTTTAAGAAATTCACAAATATCCAGAAAATCCTGCATGAACAGAGATAAAAGAGTCATTTACAAAAATATTTTAAGTGTCATTTCAAAGGAATGTACAACCTTTAGGATAATCCATAAAGGGAAGAGAAAAGTTTAATTTGTGAAAAGAATTCAGATGATAGCAGGAATTCTAAGGTGCCAGAGAAGAAGCCATTTCCCTCTTCTTTCCCTCTTTTGAATTCTCAACTAGATTACATCTCCCAGCCTTCCCTGCATTTAGATTTGGCCATGTACCTGAATTTCAGCCAATGAGTGAGAACAGAAAAATGGACAAGGTCATGTCTAAACAGCCATAAATTCTTCCTGTGTGTTCCTTCAGGATTTCCCTTCCTGGTTCTAGAATGCTGATCCCCAGGCAAACCTTTATATTAATCACGAGTTGAGGATAACAGAGCTGACATCATCCTTGTTCTCCAAATGGCTTCCTGCAAACAAATCTCCCCAGTTTTAACCCTGACGACCTATGATGTCAATAAAACATTATATAAGCAAAAATTAACTTCTGTTGTTCTGAGCTATGATGGTTTTGGTATATTCCTTCAGCCTTGCCTATTCTAACAAATTTGTATCCTATTTTGAAGTTGGGTAATACACTGACAAAGGAGAGTGAGGGGGAGGTAAGCAATGATTTACTAAACATTGGTAAGGTGAGGATAAAAAGAATAAAAGCCTATGAGGCAGTGAAAAATTAGGTAAAAGACATTTGCAATAACTTGGAAGACAAACCTTCCATGTGCCCACTGAGCCTATAACTCTAAGGTAGTGGATGAAAAAAGCTAGTGCTTCCTTTCCCAACTCCTTTGCATCAGTTGAATGAGTGTCAGATCATTTATTCTTTAAGTATATTTTTCTTGTATTTTGTGAGTTTTTATAAACTTTGCTAAATTCCAAGTTCCTAGACAGGTACAAATGTAGGGAGGGAGGGAGGTAAGTAAATGAATTCTAAAATGTACATATATATTATTTTCTGAATCCCCCTTCATATTTGTTAAACAATCAGAACTATATATATCAACAATTGATTGCATTGTTTTCTTCACACTACAGCAGATTCTGAAGGGTCCTCACCTTTTATTTTACATCAGGGAATATATTCTCCATCCCAAAGAGAAGGATTTTGATAAAATATATATTACAGTATGAGATAGTCTAGGATAAAATGGAATGGGATGGACTGGATAGGACACTGAGAACGATGCACTTTGTAACTCCTTATTCTGTTACATATGTGTGTGTAGGTACATACTGGGACATGTTGTACTGGGCCAATAGTGTATTTCTTACTGCTATGCACCATCATAAATTTTCAAAACAATGACAGCATATCTGAAAGAATATTACTTTTATGTTCTGCCATTAACTCTATACTGACTTCCAAGAGAAGGGACAGAGTTGGTAGATTTCAAGAAAGACAAAAGCTCACTGGACTTGCATTCCAACTGAGATACAAGTGGGAATACTTGGGTAGAAAAGCTTAAAAGAGGGTGTTTGTGGTTCTTCCCTGCCAAGTAAGACATCTGAATGGATGAATTAGAAGCAGAATAAATCAGGTTAATAGCAATCCTAAATGTGATACTTGAAGTAGACAAGAGAAAGGTAATTGGAAATGAGAGATAAGACAGACAGAGATAATAAGAGACTATAACAGAATGCCCTGAGCACAGCCCTTACCAGGCTGCAATTGCTGTGCATCATTACTCCCATTCCTGTTGCCAGGAAATAGGTATTGCTCAGCCATTGGTTGGCATCTCAGTTGGCTCCACCCACAAGCAATGAACTGTCAGTGAGGGACCATTAGACAAGTGATTCAGCCAATGGTGGGCAGTGTGTGGTCATCAGGTGGAGAGTGAGGTAAGAGGCAGATTCAGGCCTTCTCCCAGAGACTCTCCAGCTCACCCAGCCCTGGGCCAGTGGGTGAGCTAGAGGGCTTAGGGAACAGACTGGGCTATGGACTCCAAGACTCTAGAGCCCTCATCAGGGCCATACACTCAGCTTGGCAGCAGGCCTTGAGGCAGTGCTGAACCTCTGTCCCATCCCCATCTCTGCAACCTAATAGCAGTAGCAGGCAGCCTGGCTGCAGTCAGTGGGACTTGGTTCTCCCCCATCCCATTTGGGTGGCCTTAGGAGCCTGGGGGCCAGTTGGGTTAGCCACCTGGGCAGGGTCTAGGAACCTGGCCCTGACGGAGCTGCCAACTGAGATCTGCATCTTCTTAGCCAGGACTGGGACCTTGAGGGGTGAAAGTTGTGCCTTAGGATGTTGCCCTTTCTTGTCAGGATAGAGAATAACATTCACTTAGTAGAGATTTATAAGAACATTGTTGCCTGACCATGACCTGACTTCTAGAACAAAAGATCTGACACCAAGAAGTCTGCAACAACTAGCCATGTGCCTCCCTCACATTTACTATAAAAAGGCTTTGCTGAAAGCTTTTGAGAAGTTTGGGGTTTTTAAGAAATGAGTCGCCCATCTCCTTGCATGGCCCTGTAATAAACCTTTCTCTGTTCCAAACTCCAATGTTTTAGTGTTGTTTGGTCTCACTCTGCATTAGGCACACAGACTTGTGTTTTCAGTAACACACTACACGGATAGGACTCTCAGCTGAGTATTTAAGTCACCAAGAATAACTGTCAGCCATGTGACAGTGTCATTGACAAAAGAAATGACTATAAAAAGCAAAGTCAGTGTGTGGAACTTAATGGAATTAGCTTTAAATGAGCATATATAACATAAGAAGCTAAAGGATTCAGTTCAGTTCAATCGCTCAGTTGTGTCCGCCTCTTTGTGACCCCATGGACTGCAGCATGCCAGCCTCACCAACTCCTGGAGTTTACTCAAACTCATGTCCATTGAGTCAGTGATGCCATCCAACCATCTTATCCTCTGTTGTCCCCTTCTCCTCCTGCCTTCAATCTTTCCCAGCAGCAGGGTCTTTCTCAGCTAAAGGATTAATATTTTCCAAATATGAATTTTAGCCTTGATTCTCAGACTTCTGGCTATGAGGGCATAACAAGAGAGATCATATTTACAAGTGACATGTTGCCACAGTTTAGGCTGGCCATAGTATTCCCACAAAAACATTTCTGAAGCACCAGAATCACAGCTCATTAACTCACAAATTCCTCTGAAATCAGTATAGTCTTAAGACTTGTCTAAAAGTTTTTCCATTCACATTCAGACTTCTTTCTCATGATCACACATTTCCCAGGTTCAGAATGACTGGGACATAGGAAGCTGTACCAAAATTTCACCAAATCCCCACCAGGATATTACCATATGTTATGTTGCTACTTGTTCTGTATAGTTTTTAAGTCAACTTGATACTTGCTGAAGAACATTTTGTCCTATAGGTTTGAACATCATTCTCAACCCAAGACCACTACTGCCAGAAGAGCAGAGTAGGTGTCACAGCCATTTAGTCACTCAGCAGTCAGGTCACTCAGTCCTGTCAGGAGACACCAGTTATTTTTCATGGAATTTAACGTAAGTATCATTAACTGGACATTATGAATTGTTACTGTGTAACTGAAGAGGCAAAATGAGATGACCAAGGTACCAAGCAGATAGCAACTGAAAAAAAAAAAAAAAGCCAGTATTCCTTGGGTCAAGGGAAGAAAGGGTAAGTTTGAAATTATTAAAACTTAGAATCTTGCAGGAAGGATCCTGCAGTATGAAATGCCAAGCTATGGAGAAGCAGAACTTGGCTGGTGCTGGTTTCTCTGAGTTTTAGAGACAGAGTCCTTTGAGTCCAAGACCTGATCCAATACAGTGGGGTGCTGGAAGGTGGGAACCAGCATCTGAGATGATTTAATGATGTTCTTTCTGTGCTTCAGACTGTTGTGTCCTCACAGTCTCCTATAAGATGGTCTTGGGGTGGCAGCAGGTATTTAGGAAATATAATTTTGCATTCTTTGTCTTAGAATCAATTCCCAAACTTGTATAAACTTTAGGTTCCTAAAAATCTAGATCTGCCTATAATTAGGATAATAGAGATTTATTCAATTTTATTTTATCTTTTTACAAAGAAAGCTTTGAGAGGTTAAAGAGCTTTATCTCAAGATAATATTACGCATAAATGGCAAAGTCAATACTGGAACTAAGGTCTTTTGAATTTCAAAACACAATACACCATTTCCCCCTTAATTTGAAAGTTGTTTAAGAATTTGTACTAGTTTTCAGGCAATGACACATGTAACTGTCATTACTTTTTAATATACTTAATTTTTTAGTCCTTATTTTTTAAGCAATGTCCTTATCAACAGCTTATGAATAATTTTTTAGGAAAAAACATTGTTGAACATGCCTAGTAAGATCTTAGTACTAACTACCACTCAGTTGCTTCATCATAAAAGCTAGATGTTAATTTCTTCATGACAAAGTCCTAGAGTTATTTTGCATAGTAAATTTTAAAATAAAACATTATTTATACACTAACAAGTCTCACATTTACAGTTTAAATTTTTATAAGTATTGGGTCTAGTTTACAGAGAAAACTTGTACACAGATTTCTTAATAAAGTGAAACTGTGACAAAGAAAATATATATATTGGATATTAAGATGAAGCTAGAAATAATGTCCAAGAGAGATCTCAAGTGGGAAACTGATATCTTTGATTCATATTGATTGATACTGTTTGCTTAACTCCAAAGAAACAAAGCTTACTGTTCCGCAGGAGGGCAACAGGCTTCAAATATAATTCTGCTAAATCTATTTATATCAGGGAGATAGTTTCCATCTGTCCAAATAAGTCTCTGAGTAACAATAGTGTGACACTACTTTCACCTTGACTTTCTTGTGACCAGAGACATTAGCTCACTTAGGTACTGTTCTAGAGACCATTCATTCAGGAGCTTTTCAAGCCATGATTGATTGAAGTTTAACTTGAGTGACAGTCTCTATTTCTTAACAGACGTGTGCTTCTTTGACTTGTCTTGTTCTAATACTTTGTTAGTCACAGCCCCCTCAGAAATTGTCTTTCAGTTTTGCCAGCGTTCATTCTAAGTCCTTCAGAGTCAGTGATCCATTCCAACATAGATCACCCCTGGATTTGAAACATTTGGCTAATAAATATACTGGCATCTAAACAAGAGAGAAAGGATACTCATCTTCTGACAAGCTAGATTACTGTCAGAGAAAAAAGAGGTTTATTGAACTTTCCATGTAAACCTAGAAGTAGAACCATCTTGATTGTTTGGGCATTATTGTTCAATGCTGACTAGAGGCTAAAACTAGCAAAACAATATACTCCATTATGTCACTAGAATTTTTAAGGCCATTAAGACAAAGCAAATGAAATGAATTATGGTGATTTAAAACTAAGATCAACTCTCAACATGGGATTTCTTTGTCCCCACACCACCTGCAAGTTCCAAAATAGTTTTAAGAACAAATATTTCAATATTCTGTGACTTTAACAATTAGCATTATGTCAAAAACCCAGTAGGGATTCAACAACTGGTGAATGAGCGAATGAATGAACAAAAGAAAACCTAAACTCCATGACATGAAAATTATAAATACTAACATTCTTCAACTGCAAAAACTGAGGCAAATGAGGTTAAATAGCTAGTCTGGTATAAGCCAAGAAATAAAGGCTGATGTTGGGAATTGAGGTAAAAGTATCTAACTGTAAATTCACTTGATTAATCTCTGCAGCACACTATGACATGCAATTTCATGAAGTTGATGAAGGTTATGTAGATTGAGGAACCAACATGAAATCCTTGTTAACTCAGTATTCAGGCCTTGAAGCAAGCAGACTTTGGTTCAGTGGTGCCTACATGTAAAACAGAGATGATAAGAGAATTCAATTCACCCTACCTTGTCTTGTGATTTCCCAACTTAATAACGGCGAGCAGCACATGACCTTTTAGAACATTCTCTCAGAAAACTATTTTAGTTCTTTAAGGATCAAAGGAAGCTTCCTTTAAAATGTCCATTTAAGTCTTTTAAATAACATAAATATCATGAAGTAGTTACAGGCACAGAGAATTAAACTAGAGTTCAAATTCAGCAACTGCACAAATCTGGCCTCTTCCACCACTAGATTTCTCTCTCTTGCTGTTTCCAAAACTTAGATCTAAATCCTATTCCAAGCAGTCACTTTTCTCATCTTTCAAAAAACTGATTCAACTAAACCAATGTTACATAAATGATAAAATATATATATATATAGATTTAAACATGTAGAAACGCCCAAGGATAAAATAGTTATAGTTTCATAATTTCAACTGAAAAACAACAGAAACATAAACACATCAGATAGTCCAAAAGTCAAGTTCCAACAGTCAAGAAACACATTGGAAATGCCCTGAATCTAACTGGCCATGGTAATGTGTTTGCTATTCAGCAACATCTATTTAATAATGACTTCTAATTTTAATTCTAGATCATTCCCCCAAACTCCCTCTAGATCAAGATAAAGTTTAATTTTAAAATAATTTTATTTTTTAACTTCCCACATAGTGTATTTAAATTTTAGATAACATAGTAAACATAATGATAGTGTGTGCATGTGCATGCTAAGTCCTTTCAGTCGTGTCCAGCTCTTTGCAACCCTATGGACTATAACCTGCCAGGCTCTTCTGTCCATGGGATTTTCCAGGCAAGAGTGCTGGAGTGGATGGCCATGCCCTCCTCCATGGAATTTTCTAGACCCAAGGATCTAACCTGCGTCCCTTTGTCTCCTGCCTGGACAGGCAGGTTCTTTACCACTAGCGCCACCTAGGAAGTCGCTATAGTCTGAAGTACTGGAGTGGGTAGCCATTCCCTTTGCCAGGGAAATCTTCCCAACCCAGGGATGAAACCCCGGTCTCCCACATTGCAGGTGGATTCTTTACCATCTGAGCCAGCAGGGGAGCCCAAGAATACTGGAGTGGGTAGCCTATCCCTTCTCCAGTGGATCTTCCCAACCCAGGAATCAAACCAGACAGATTTGATGCATTGCAAACAGATTCTTTACCACCCCAGCTACCAGGAAAGTGGTCATGATAGTATACATAATCAAAAATGACTCATTAAAATTACTTGAAATACAACACTTTCTGCTTCTCTTAAAAATAAAGAAGCAGTGGTTCCCTTGAAGCTCCAGACTATTTTGTTGAAACAAAAGGGCATTGTGACTCATTATATAACATATGTTTCCTTAGGAAACACCAAATATTGGATGGATCAAACCTCATCCTCAGAAATGAAAAAAAAAATACTTGCCGGAAAAGATTGCCAAATTGGCAATGACAATTTCCTACCTTTGTTTAAAGAACATCAACCAAATCTTTCAACTAGGTTTTTTCCTTGTTATCACTATATATCCCTTGCATCTATATAACAGCTGAGATTTTTTATTCTTTCTCTACTTCATTTGTCATCTTTCAAAAAGTTCCTGGAAGGACTAATTTGACCAGCAGGATAATCAGCCCTGAGAAGGCTCTCATACAACGGTAAGTACATAAAAATATAAACTAAAGGATTTTTACTTTGAAATCTAAATTTTTCTCAGACTTTCAAAGACATAATTTTTATGGGGTTATTTTAGCATGCTCATTTTCAACAAAAAAATAATAAGGGGCTTACATAATATCTAGTTACCATAAAGCATATTAAATTTTGAGAAATTCCATATGTCAAAAAGAAAGCATTTATTTTGGGTCCCTGGGACAATTAAACCATCCAATTACACAATCAATCAACCTTCCCCTCTGATGTACCTTAATGATTTTTGATCTTCATAATGACCAAAATACTGTCAGATGTACTCTGAGAGAATAATTGCACAATGTTTTTATTATTTGCTTGGCTTTCCTTTCGAGAGATTTTTAAGAATGTGTCATAGGAGAAATGATGCTTAAAAATATAACCATATGCATATACATTCAAGGAATTCTTTTTCCATAGATCATTTTAAGACTCAGATTGTTCAGCCAACACACTTAATTGATGGGCAGAGATAACTCTGCAAAAGCTATACTCCACAAAGGTGCATGGCGTTGCTTTCCCACAACTCAAGCTCTTGTACTTCAAATATATTGTCAATTTCAAGCCAACTGAGAGTAAAATACCTGGACATCTCCCTTTTCTATGCACAGGTCTTTAATATACCACGCGGGGATTTTTTGAAGTTTTTTGTGACCACTCATCACGGACTGAAACACTTTAGTAGAATGTTGTTAAAACTAGGAAAGGATTTATAGTATGCGATAATTTTCCTTTAAACTGTATCTAGTAGGGTGATAACGTTGCTTTCCTTATTTCTGAGTTGTACCAAGAAATCAAACTTAAAACATAGGATCTAGTTAAGAAATTAATATCTCAAATACAAGTGTGTAGAAATCTACAAAGCCCTATAATCACTATTTAAAAACACCAAGATACCCAAATCCAAATAAGTTGTCCATTTCAAAGTAGCAACTTCTGAAATCCAAAACCTTACTTATAAAAGTTTCTATGGTATAAATGCTTTCTGAATAATTTTTTTGCCATTCACAAGTCAAAAGTTAAAACTAATTTCATCATTTTGAAGTTAAATGTTACTACAGTCTACTGACATTAATAGTGAGCCCAAAATAATATTAGACAAAATTCTTAAACTGCTGCAGTAGTATTCCTGTATAAGTCATATACAAGTGCTGGGATGTTTTCCAAATAGTACTATTAAAAAGGAATGCTGATCAGCCACTGTGCTCACTTTCAGGAATAACCATAAGGATGAAACCACTGTGCTTGACCTTGGGCCTTTTGGCTTTTATAACATGTTTCTCGGTAAGTCTCATTACGCACATCTGTATATTTTTCTAACAAGTATTACTTCAGATTTCTTTTTGCATTAATGATATCATCCTACTTTATATATTAGTAGTTAGCAATCATTGTTGAAGCACTGTTCTAGTGTTTTAATTTGCCTTAAATTTAAAAGCTAATTTAATTTCAAAAGCAACACATTGTTCATGGCTGTTATTTGGGGAAATTTGGATCTACAATATCAGGCTACTTTATACAGACATGTATAAATGTGGGTCCCACACATTAGCAATTTCACAAGTGGTTGAAACAAATTGATTGAAAGTCTGAACATACTGAAAATAATATTTGAATATTATTGATATTTAACACTGTTGTTTAATGTTTGGGGTGCTTTATTTCCTAATCTATAAAATGAGATAGTTAAAAAAGAACATTTGTGGTCATCATAGTGTTCATGGAAAATCCCATGGACAGAGGAGCCTGGCAGGTTACAGTTCATGAGATCATAGAGTCGGACAGGACTGAGCACATATACATAGTGTTCATGGATCATCTACATCAGAGTTAACAGATTCATTTATTAAAAATATGCTATATATTCTGCACTTCATCCTGCAACAAAAAAAAGAGACCAGAGGGGAGGATTTAGGGATATACATTTTGTGAAGCACTCAGGGGAATCTATGCATGTTAATTTTGAGAAACTATAAACATTTGTACCAACATATCTCATGGAAAAGACTGTAGAAGCTTCTAAATATCTTAAATTGCAAAGGATAAAAACCCACAAGTTTTTGGTTTTGTTAAGTAGTGAAATGATAATCTCCAAGGAGGTATGGATGAATTCCAATATAGGAATGAAGAGATTAATTCCAGAGTAATTTCTGCCAAAGATCTGTAAGATCTTTTATACCAATTGGAAGAAGAAAACTTTTTTTTCAGATCATTAGGACTTTCACAAAACAAGAAACATAAAATTATATCATTCTGAAACATCAAACAATGCTTCTTCCATCTACTCTCAGAAACTTGAATAAGACCAGGTCATTCAATAGGTCTCTCAGGGAGTCCAACATTGGCCTAAGTACATATTAATGCATTATATCACTAAGTATATTATATTATCAAGTATCCTATGATATACTTTTTGATAAGCCAGTTAAACATGCAGACATATTTAAAAGTTCATATCATGTCTTACTGATCTAATCTAAAAGCTGATTTTCAATATGTTTATATTCTCAGAATATGAGAAAAAACATTTTCTTAAGTTAAAGGATCATATTTTGATTATATAAATAATGATTTTTTTGCAAAATAAATGTGAGTTCAATAATATAAGCAGTCTAAATAGAAATAAGTCTTTTCTCAGCTTAATTATATGAGACTAATGATCATTAACAACAGTTGAATTTTAAAAATGCAATTAGTAGAATATCTTTTACATGTGGGCAAGATAAATAGTAATATTTGGCATGAAATCTTTTATGTGTTCATTCCACTATACATAATTTTACATAAATTAAAATAATTTAGACATTATCTCATAATCCTCAAAGAAAGACAAATGGTTTATTATTAATTCTATTAAAATACAAACAACTTTAAGTCCAAAGGATCAGCTCCAATTATATTCCAGTGAGAGGACAGGTTCTTCTACTGACATAGTATTGTCATCATTTTTACCAAGTTTACTACCTTGACCCCAAGGTGGAAAAATAACCAATCAGTATGACTGGGTTAAGAGATTAGGAAAAGAAAAGGCATTTACTATGAAGATTTTTCATTAGATGTAACCTTTGGATCTATATGAGAATATCCTTAGGAGACAAGGCTACTTTTACATAATTCTTTGTGTCAACAATGAAAATGATGTTAAATATTTTCCCTACACTAAGAATTTGTTTTCTGGAAAAGTAAAAATTAAATCTGAAACTTTTAAAACACATTGACTAGTTTTTGGCTTGTCAGCCCTTGAGTCAAGTATCCTCCAAACTCCAGTCAGCCATCACTAGCTAGAGAGGGCAAACAAGAGTACTAATGTACAGAAGAGTTTTGGCATTTTACTACCTCATTAGCACACCAACAAAAGAATTTCACTGACATGTTGTGGGGAGAAGCCTGGCTGAAGAGTCAATAGAAATAAAGAAGTAGGGTTAGCAAACCTAGACTGAAAGTGTTGCTACAAAGGAAAGAGATGCAGAGAGCTATCACAGCAAGGGAAAGCACAGTCGAAAGTGGACCTTTTTCAAAAAGGTAAACTGAACATAAGGGATAGTTTACTGAGAAAAACAAGCCAATTGAAAGGCACATATATGAAGTGCAGGAAGTAAAAGGGACAATTGACAGAACTCTGAGATGTTACTTGTGAACGAAAAGGAAATATCTAGATATTGATGACTTATGGCTGTGTGGCTGGCAAATCTGTGACTCATTTCCAATTGTGTGCATCATTTTGGAGAAGAGGGAGGAAAATCATCTTGGTGGGGAGGATGGAGGCTCGGAAAGAGGTAGAGAATTCTGATGAAATCGGCATCCACTGGGGAAAATCACAGACCACTAGGGAATGTGAAAAGCAAACTTCAAATACTTGACAGGTTTGCAGGACAGCACTGAAGGACCATAATCTGTGGTGACACAGTGCTTTTATTATCTGCCAGCCCTGTTCAAGAACTCATGATAAGGAATCAAGGACAATTTAAGGTAATTCTCAAGTTGTGGGTTCTCAGTCATGCTCGACTTTTTGCGAGCCCAAGGACTGTAGCCCGCCAGGCTCCTCTGTCTATGGAATTTTATAGGCAAGAATATTGGAGTGGGTTGCCATTTCCTTCTCCAAGGGATCTTCCCGACCCAGGGATCAAACCCACATCTCTTTCATCTCCTGCATTGTCAGGCAGATTCTTTATCACTGCACCAGCTGGGAAGTCCAACTCTAAGGTTTGGAATTATCAAAGGGAAAACAACAGACAAATAGGTGGAGGGCCTGAGGAGAGCAAGAGGGAATGTGCTTGTGTGTCCATAGAAACCCTCAGTAAAGGAAGATTTGTACTTTCTTACCCTAGAGCGTTGCCATATTTTCCCTTCACTTGCACACCCTCTCCCCATTTTATATTTTTTAAGCCTCTTTACAAAGGCTGGCTTTTTAGTGAGACAATCATTAATCTTTCCTCTAATGAAACCTAATCAACATTTGTTTCCTGCACTATATCTTAAAAGCTATATTTTCAGAGTAGCAGGTAACATTTCTTGAGCACTGTACCTGAACCAAGCTAGGTCCAAGTACATGACAGGCACCACTTCACAACAAATCTCACAATGGCCCTAGGAGGTGGATACTTTTAGGACTGACATTTTCCAAATGAGGAAAGAGAGTCTCCAAAAGGACTCCACATTCACACAATCTCTAAGTAACAGATGCAGAATTTAAACCTGGGCATGAAACTCCAAGAGACTAGCTTTCTGCCTCCCTTTCGGCCATTTCTGAGCTACTGTGTATTGTAGGTACTTGGTTTGTAGATTCACAAAAGGCGGGAGTGTGTCTCTACCTCTCCTACATTAGTGTAGACCAAAAAGTAGTAATATCTTTCACACTTTATTAGTGTTCAAAGCCTGGAACAACCCTGAATAAAGAGACATTTTCCCCATTTGGAATGACTGCAAGCACACGTTGTACTTATAAGCAAACAAGATGATTTGACTGAACTCTTTTCCACTCAGTATTATCTCAGGTTTCATTGAGAGACTAGGCATTCAGAGAAAGAAACTCCACATTTTCTCTGACAGAGACTTTAGACACATGTAAGAGTTTTTCATTGCTGCAAAATAAGTTGCCTAAACTAGTAGTTTTTAAAAATGCATTTATTGTCTTGCTATTTGGTCAGACTCTGGCCTTGGCTCGGTTGGATTCTTGCTCATACTTTTAGAAATTTGCAAAGGTGTAGCCAGGACTATGGTCCATTCTGGAGCCCAGGTCCTCTTTCAACTTGCACAGATGTTGACAGAATTCAGTCCCTTGTCAGTAAGACTGAAGTCCCACTTGCTTTCTGGCTAAGAACCAGAGACCTGGGATCTTACCACCCAAGGCATTCACACCCAAGTCATCATCTCCACACATGGTGTGTGGCACTCTGCTTCAAAGTCAGCAGAAGGCATTCAAGTCTCTGAATTCTCTCTCTGACCTGTAGAACCTATTTTACAAAAAAAGAGCTCAACTGATAAAGTCAGGCCAGCTTGGGCCAGCAGGGAATTGGAATCTTGGGAGCCACCCAAGTATTCTGCCTAACACAGAAAATACACATTCTTATGTTTGACACTGAAATATCTAATTTAAAACTGTTTACTTCTTTTTTTTTACCCATAGTCTGGAGAGAGTCACAGAGGCCCCAGGCAACAAGTGCCTAGACCACCTGCTCGACTTCCTCCACCACGCATTCCTTCTGTCCCAGGATTTGTTCAACGCCCTTCTCTATCCTCTGGTCCTGGGAGAATTCCACCATACCTTTTTCTACCTTCTGGTCCAGGCAGAATTCCACCACGCCGTCCTTTCTTCCCAGGTTATCCAAATCCACCAAGACGTTATCCATCTAGACCTCAACCGTTCCTTCCATATCCTCCATTTTATCCTCCCTTCTTTCCACCTCTACCCCCAAAACCAGCAACTACAACAGGCTCCCCTACTATCTCCATTACCAACACAACAAACTCCATTACAAACACAACAGTCACCAGCGCCGACACAACAGTCCCCACTGCCGACACAACAGTCACCAGCGCCGACACAACAGTCCCCACTGCCGACACAACAGTCACCAGCGCCGACACAACAGTCCCCACTGCCGACACAACAGTCACCAGCGCCGACACAACAGTCCCCACTGCCGACACAACAGTCACCAGCGCCGACACAACAGTCCCCACTGCCGACACAACAGTCACCAGCGCCGACACAACAGTCCCCACTGCCGACACAACAGTCACCAGCGCCGACACAACAGTCCCCACTGCCGACACAACAGTCACCAGCGCCGACACAACAGTCCCCACTGCCGACACAACAGTCACCAGCGCCGACACAACAGTCACCAGCGCCGACACAACAGTCCCCACTGCCGACACAACAGTCACCAGCGCTGACACAACAGTCCCTTTAATAGGCAATACAGACTCCACTACAAACATACCAGAACCCACCACCAAATTCATCAACCCCACAACTGCATCACCCAATACCCAAAAATCCTTTATTAAGAGATTTTTAGAAAAATTTCTTTCCTTTTTTGGATATTGAAGAGATAGCCCATGAGCTCTGAGTTTTGGGGAGAAATAATCAAGAAATTGTAAAGGAAAGCACAAGTTATGAAAAGTGGATGCCAACAAAGTGAAAATAAAGAATTGAGCAATGATACTGAGCCTCCAGTGTCCTCAGGAGAGCCACCAATTTGTCCGCACTTATGCCACTCATTTGAACATTAGTGCTACCAGAAATCTGACCTCGTACCATGAAACCAAGGAGGGAATTAGGAAAAATACAATAAGACATCTAGACTTGTAGCTTAAGGTGATGAAGTTGGAAAAGTAGGCAACAGGATCCTTTCTTGGGTACCTCAACCCATCATATAATTACAAAACACAAAATAGCATGTTAAAAGATACTAAAATTAAATTATCTTAAGTCTTGCAGCTTTTTACATGATCTGTCAATTCCAGAGCAGAGATGTCTTCCTATCAAATCTAAATATCTAAATGAGGTGCATTCAAGGCACAAATCTTGAAATGTCATATAAAAAATTATTTTCCACCAAAGTAAGATTTGATAAATAATGATCATTTCAGACATCAATAATAAAAGGAAGATGGCTGAGATTTCCAAATTTCCGTTGCTTCCTATCATTAGGTAAGATTTTAATCAAAAGTATTATGACCATTTTGGAAAAAAAAGTATTATGACCTTCATGGCCTCATTGTATCATGAGAGCTATTATCTCTCATAGATTTTTTTCACTGTTGAAGTATAAACCTGCATTTTCTTTCAGTACACTTACTTAACTACCCACATTTCCACCAAGTACCTATGAATCAAAACTTCTCAAAGATACTTGAAGTAAGCCTAAATTTGTTTTTTGGTGTTTAATGCCATCCTTATTCTACAACTACTTACTGAGACTCTTCCATGAAACAGAGACTGTTATAGCAAATGAGAGATCAGTAATAATGAAGGCAGTCAAAATCACCTGCTTTCATGGAGCTTATATTCTAATATAACAGGAAAAGAAAGTAAGCAAATATAAATGCAATTTAAGAAGGAAAAAGCACTTTCCTAAGAAGTGAAGTTGCTTAGTCGTGTCCAACTCTTTGTGACCCACAGACTATAACTTACCAGGTTCCCTCATCCATGGGATTTTCCAGGCAAGAATACTGGAGTGGGTTGCCATTTCCTTCTCCAAGGGATCTTCCCAACCCAGGGATTGAACCTGGGTCTCCTGCATTGCAGGGAGACTCTTTCCCACCTGAGCCACTAGGGAAGACGAAGGGTGAGGTGATAAAAAAACTATGGTGATTGGCTGTCTTATTTGGCAGAATCTCTGATGAAATATCTAAGCAAAGACCTGAAGAATGTTAAGAGCAAAGTATTACATTATCTAGTAAAAGGACACTCAAGGCAGAAGGAATCAAAGATGGAAAGACCTGAAGAAGCAATGAATTCTGTGTGTATCAGAACCATAGAATGTTAATCTGATTCAAACTTAGTAAGAAAGAAGAGAATATCAAGGAGGCAGACAGACCACATCATAAAGGATCTAGGATTTTAATTTCATTCTAAATGTATGGGAGGCAACTAAAATTTTAAATAAAAAAATATCTGATTGGCATTTTCAAATTTTCATTTCTGTGACTCTCCTGTGAATACGATTCCATTTAGGAAAACAAAAAAGAGTAAAGTCCATTTCAAAGCTTCTGTTGAGAGAGGTGATGGTTCTCCCAGGGGAGAAGGGATTGGATATAGAGATGCTGGAAATACTCAAAGGTATTTGAAAAATGTTGGATGTGGGTTTCAAAGAAAAAAAATCTAGAAATAACTCTGATATTTGGGACCCAGGTGAGTATATGAATAAATGATGTCTTTTAGTGACAAGAAAGACTGGAGAGGAATCAGGGTTTAAGGATTTGGAATATAGTAAGTTCTGAACTGGATATATTAAGTTGGAGATCTCTAACTTCTGTACTTTTTTTATTACTGCCACAGCATATCACCATAGACTTAGCATCCTGGAATAGGAAAAATGCTTTATCTCCCAGTTCTATGTATCAGAAGTGTACACAGTAGCCGGGTCGCATAGTTTCTCTGCTTAGAGCCTCACAAGATTGAAATAAAGGCATCATCAAGGCTACAATCCTTTTTAGAAACTCTGGGGTGAACCTGTGTCAAGGCTCAGTCATCTCTCTATACATCTCTCTTGCCTAACTCTTCTTCTCCTACATCCTCTGACTCCAGCCAGAGAAATTTATCTATTATGAAGAGCTCAATTAATTAGAGCAGTCCTAACAACAAAAAAAAATTGAGGATACTTTCTCTTTTGAAAGAATTATAGCATAATAAAGGGTTTTCCAGGTGGCAAAGGGGTGAAGAATCTGCCTGCCAATGCTGGAGACACAAGAGACTTAGGTTCTATTCCTGGGTTGAGGAGATCCCCCTGGAGTAGGAAATGGCAACCCACTCCAGTATCCTTGCCTGGAAAATTCCATGGACAGAGAAGCCTGGTAGGCTACAGTCCATGGTGTTGCAAAGAGCCAGACACAACTGAGCACACACACACACACACACACATGCACACACACTGGAAAGTGCTTTGACAGCATAACTCTTTGAAAAGTTGTATTTACTTCCCCTCGTTATTCCATTGTCCACTGAAAAAATACGTGCAACCTAAAAGTTGAGAGTTAGGTTTATTCAGTGGGAATCATGAGGACTCCAAGCCCAGTAAACAGTATCTCAGGTGACCTGGAAAGAGCTGCTTCTGAGAAGGCAAGGGAAAGAGCCAGGCTATATACAAGTTTGCAGCAAGGGGGCAGGTAATCTGAATATTAAAAGATTATTGTTAATTATGGAAAACCAGATCTCTTGCATGAAGAGATGTAGTGCTCTTCTATGTATGGGAAGACACACAAGGCTTACTGAAATCATTTCTTTCATATGCATCTCAGCTATCTGGGGCCAAATTCTGCTTTTTGATTGTTCACATCCTAATTCCTTGTATAACCATAAGAGCTGGTGATGTAGCAGATTGCTTTTTGCGCTCCCCACATCCCCCCAAGTCCTCAGCACTTATCGGGGAGGAAGTGGCTGATGGCTGCAGAGTAGCTGGCATTGTTTTACCTGGGCTCAGATGGCTATGCCATGGCTTGTTACTGGTATAGCAGAAAATACTTCATTTCACAGAAATAGTTCATTTCAGAGTAATATTTCTTGTCACACAATCAATGAGAGCTTGATTGAATAATGAGGGAACGGGAATCTTGAAGGGCAGATGCTTAGAAACATGCCTACTACAACTTCTAGGTAGAAATTCTGAATAGGCAGGATATATACACAGGAGCAGTTCAAGTAGGAGGTTTGAGTTTCGCCAGGATCCCAGTTTTGCCAGGAGAAAGTTAGAAGGGGAAAGCTAGGTAGGGAAGAGGAGCTATTCAGGGAATGAGAGTTGCATGTAAGCTAAGCCATACAACAAAGACAAGTAAAAGTTTACAAAGTGGACTTAGAAACAACTGAGACTTGGATAAGTACACTTCCACTTCATATTATTATCAAGCATCTAAATGAGCAGAGAAAATGATGTGTTTGAAATGAGATCAAGAAAATGTGGTGCCAGTGAGTGAGCAGAAGGGCTGCCTGGTACTTCCCCTTCTTCCTCCTGTGGGCACAGACAAGCTTGGGGTGTCTCAGCAGCCAGGGTACATGGAAGAGTCTACCCCATCACAGGACCCAGAACTGACCTTTGAACCTTTAAATAGGGGAAACACGCATCACACTGAAAGTTTCACTATATTGCCTTTTAAGGGATTTTACGCAGAGCCTCAAAGAAGGCAATGGCACCCCACTCCAGTACTCTTGCCTGGAAAATCCCATGGACAGAGGAGCCTGGTAGGCTGTAGTCCATGGGGTCGCAAAGTGTCGGACATGACTGACTTCACTTTCATTTTTCCCTTTTATGCATTGGAGAAGGAAATGGCAACCCACTCCAGTGTTCTTGCCTGGAGAATCCCAGGGATGGGGTCGCACAGAGTCGGACACGACTGAAGTGACTTAGCTGCAGTAGCAGCAGCATGCAGAGCCTAAACAAAGTAGGTAACCTGTTTTGCATGTTTTTTCTTAATGTGCCATGAAGTTTAACTAAGGTTACTGAGCATGGACCTGGTTGATAACAGTATACAAGGAAAGATTACAGGACTGAACTATAGAAACATAGATAACAACAACAAAAAAATAAACAAATAAAAAGATTTGGGAAGTATATTTAATATGCTTTATTGTGTGCTTGTTCTTAATCATTCAGTCATGTCCGACTCTTTGTGACCCCAAGGATTGTAGCCCGCCAGGTTCCTCTATCCATGGGAATTCTCCAAGCAAGAATATTGGAGCGGGTAGCCATACCCTCCCTCCAGAGAATCTTCCCAACCCAGGTCTCCTACATTGCAGGTTGATTCTTTACCAGCTGAGCCACCAGGGAAGCCAAAAATACTGGAGTGGGTGGTCTATCTCTTCTCCAGGGGATCTTCCTGACCCAGGAATTGAACCAGGGTCCCCTGCATTGGGGGCAGATTCTTTATCAGTTGAGCTACCAGGGAAGCCCAAGCTTTATTATCATTTGTCTTCAAATCCTCATAATTTATATACAACTTCTTATATGAAAGAGGTGATAAAATTAAAATTTCTATTTCCAAGAAACAGCTTGATTTCTGCATGTGACTGAATTCAATCCAGCAGGACACAGTGACAGGGGAATAGGAAGGCAAAATTAGGGCAGAAGCCCTTTGTCCTGCTTTGACTGCCACCAAGCAAAATCGGATAGATATGCTTGAAGCATCACTACTGCCTCATGTGTGTGAGGCAGTTCTATACTTTCAGAGTGACAACTCTGACCCCAAGACAAAGAGACAGTGGAAGTCCCCTAATGTCTATTTCTTCAATCCTCTTACTAATGCTTTGTAAGCACACAGTTATCTCTATGGATCCCCTTTCTACTTAAAAGAATGCCTTCTTTCCTTGAATAGAACCCTGGCAAGGACAAAAGAAGAATGGGAAACAAGGAATAGGTGACTGGGTCAGCTGGAAGCAGAGCACGGTCTATATTGTATTGAATCAGCCCTTTCTACCGTCTGATAAGGGTCCCTGCTCTGTTATGAGCAAATATCCCTCTATTTCGGTTCTCTCTTTAATTGTAAATGAAGTATATCTGGTGCTTTCCTCACAATAGCATATACACATTCATTCCAATAAAAAAAAAAGTACTCCTTATCCCACTCCCTATAGACTATATGCCTCCAGGAAATTTTGCTTTATGCCCTCAGTCACAGCAGACTGCTGCCTTCATTAAAAAATTCCTTCTCTCATTAGTCATGGATAGGGTCTTCCCTGGTAGTCCAGTGGTTAGGAATCCACCTTGCAATGCAGGAGACGTGGGTCTGACCTCTAATTTGGAAACAGATTTCACATACAGAGGAGCAACTAAGTCCAAGCACTGCAACTACTGAATCCTGAATTCCAGAACATGCGTACCACAACTAGGGAGTTCATGCACCACAGAAAGATTCCATATACTCCAACTAAAACCCAACACAGTCAAATAAATAAATAATGTAAAATAAATAAAATGAAAGCCATGGATTACTTCCATATCCTCATAAAAGCCATAAACCAACCACCAGAATGCTCACCCATCTTTCTGAGTTTTAGAGCTTGCTGCATTTTTCCTCCTGCTCTGCCCTGTCACTTTCTGCACCATGTTAGTCCACCTGGTTTCATGCCAATTGATTTCTAGTTTCCTAGCTTCTGACCACATCATTTTTCATGGCCCATTTTGTTGGCCCACCAACATCACTTAAGCAAATCCCCAGAAAAACCATTCCAATATACAGATATCTCATTAATTTCCTCCATCCCAACTCTGGTATTCTAGAACCCTCCTCTCTAGCCATTTTCTGTATTCTAAATTGCATTTTTTTCTTCCTTTATTGAATATCCTCTGCAATTTCACTAGGTTCCTTAGGCCATCCTGACTTCTAAGTATATGATGAACATGTGAATTTCACTTGTTTACATTTTCTGCCTGGCTTCTCATATTGAAAAATAGCATATAGTTATACATACTATTCACCAAATATTTTCAAGCTAACAATAAATTCACTACAACACTTAATAACAATAACCACATTGAGTATTGTAAACCTACAAAATGCTTGAAAATCAGTATGCAAATTACAGATATTGAAAAGTAATCCAATATACCTAGGTAGTAGAGAGACAGAGAAAGATAGATGTAGAATA
This sequence comes from Muntiacus reevesi, assembly GCF_963930625.1. NCBI lineage: Eukaryota > Metazoa > Chordata > Mammalia > Artiodactyla > Cervidae > Muntiacus > Muntiacus reevesi. The sequence continues at coordinate 29,845,559 of NC_089270.1, read as the reverse complement.
TGTGTGTATATATATATATATATATATATCCACTACTGGGTTTATCTATGTACATATCTAGGTACTGACATACCTAGATAGCTGATATGCAGCTAGATCACTAGAAACATAGAATGATAGATATACATTATATACATATCAGTTCTACAAAAAAATGTATTCACATTTTCCTTATTCAGATGAGACTCAGAGAAGCAAAGTAACTTGGCTAAGAACAAGCATCTCATTGACAGAGACAGGATTCAATTCAAGCAGATCCAAATGCACATCTATATTCTGTACACAAATGCTTACCATTTCTGACATTCTTATTTTGATTTTTATGTTGTGAGCAACTCCCACTGTCTACTTTCTCTGTTCCCACTGTTAGGTCAATGAACACTGCTGAGAGAGCTAACCAGCCTATGCTGTCTGAACAGGCTACACGCTCCTACCACTACTGTAAACAGTCTGTTTAATCTACTTCCTCTCCTACGTGGTGAGCAACCTAAGAGCAAGTAGAGACCACTCATCCTTACAAATATGCAAATTCAAATCTCAAGTGTCTTGTCAATGAAAATAAAATTACACCTTAAGCTAAGATAAAATGACAATATAAAGAAGACTCCTAGTATATACCTATTCCTTTTATCCCAGTTGAGTACACAGGACCTTGATGAATCTGCTCACAAAGATGAAAAATGATCTCACCTTGGTTGCTGATAGTTACACCTGATTTCATATATTGACAGTACTGTGGTGTAATGTTCACTTCATAATGCCAGCTTTCTGTGGGTGTCCCTCCACATGGATAATGCTCTATTGTGATGTCATCCATTTCTGTCAATTACAAACAGTATGGCTGTAGCAATACCATGATGAATGAAGCTTCAGAATGAGCCAATTGAAGAATCATATGATTAAAATTTGGAGTTTAAGAAATCCACAAATACCCAGAAAATCCTGCATGAATAGAAATGAAAGAGTCCTTTATAAAAATATTTATTCTAAAGTGTCATTTCAAAGGAATGCCAAGCCTGTAGGACAATCCATAAAATAAGGAAAGAAGTTTAATTGTCAAAACAATTCAGACCATAGCAGGAACACTAAAGTGTCAGAAAAGAAGCCATTTTTCTCTTCTTCCCCACTTTTGAATTCTCAGCTAGATTATATTTCCCAGGCTTCCTTGCATTCAGATATGGCAATGTGTCTGAATTTCAGCCAATGAGTGAGAACAGAAATGGACAAGGTCACATCTAAACACAGCCATAAATTCTTCCTGTGTGTTCCTTCAGGATTTCCCCTTCCTGCTACTGGAATGCTGACCCCCAGGGAAACCTTTATAATCACATGTTGACGATAGCAGAGCTGCCATCCTTCTCGTTCTCTAAATAGCTGCCTGCAAACAAGCCTCTCCAGTTTTAACCCTGATGACCTATGATGTCAATAAAACATTGTATAGGCAAGAAATTAAGTTCCCTTATTCTAAGTTACTATGGTTTTGGTATATATTCTTGTACCTTTTGCTACTCTAACAAAGAAATCAGTATCCTATTTTGAAGTGGGGGACTATACTGATAAAGAAGAATGAGAGGGTTCTAATCAAATGGTGCATGGTTAAGACATAAAAGAGGATAAAAAGAATGAGAGCATATAAGGCAGTAAAAAGTAAGGTAAAACTAACCTTTGCAATAACTTGGGAGATAAGCCATCCATGTGCCCACTGAGCATGTAATTCTAGGGCAGAGGGTGAAAAAAGCTAGTCTTCACTTTCCCACCTCCTTTACAACATTTATATGGGTGCTAGATTACTTGAACTTTAAATATGTTTTTCTTATATTTTGAAGTTTTTTTTATAATCTTATCCAAATAGATTGAAAGTTTCTAGATAAGTATGTAAATAGATTCTGAAACACCTATATTATTTTCTGAATCCTCTTAGGTGTTTTGTAGATAGTCATAACTGAATATATAATAATGATTTTTTTAAACTGGAAATAGACTGCCATATGACCCAGCAATCCCACTCCTGGGCATACACACCAAGGCAACCAGAACTGAAAGAGACACGTGTACCCCAATGTTCATCGCAGCACTGTTTATAATAGCCAGGACATGGAAGCAACCTAGATGCCCATCAGCAGACGAATGGATAAGAAAGTTGTGGTACCTATACACCATGGAATATTACTCAGCCATTAAAAAGAATTCATTTGAATCAGTTCTAATGAGATGCATGAAACTGGAGCCCATTATACAGAGTGAAGTAAGCCAGAAGGATAAAGACCAATACAGTATACTAATGCATATATATGGAATTTAGAAAGATGGTAATGATAACCCTATATGCAAGACAGAAAAAGAGACACAGATGTATAGAGCAGACTCTTGGACTCTATGGGAGACGGCGAGGGTGGGATGATCTGAGAGAACAGCATCGAAACATGTATATTATCAAGTGTGAAACAGATCTCCAGTCCAGGTTTGATTCATGAGACAAGTGCTTGGGGCTGGTGCACTGGGATGACCCAGAGGGATAGGATGGGGAGGGAGGTGGGAGGGGGGTTCACGATGGGGAACACATGTAAATCCATGGCTGATTCATGTCAGTGTATGGCAAAAACCACTACAATACTGTAAAGTAATTAGCCTCCAACTAATAAAAATAAATGGAAAAAATAATAATAATAATGATGTTTTTTTAATATTACTTTGACCACTGCAACAGATTATTAAGAGGTCTCATTTTTATCTTATACCAGGGAATATATTCTCCATCCTGGATAGGTAGGATTTATGATGAAATATAATCACACAAGATAGTCTAGAATAAAATGTAATAAGACGAAATGGAATGGAATGGAATGGAACAGAGTATTGCTACAGCTACTAAGTCACTTCAGTCATGTCCGACCCTGTGTGACCCCATAGGTGGCAGCCCACACGACTCCACTGTCCCTGGATTCTCCAGGTAAGAACACTGGAGTGGGTTGCCATTTCCTTCTCCAATGCATGAAAGTGAAAAGTGAAAGTGAAGTCGTTCAGTCGTGTCCGGCTCTTGGCGACCCCATGGACTGTTGCCTACCAGGCTCCTCCATCCATGGGATTTTCCAGGCAAGAGTACTGGAGTGGGCTGCCATTTCCTTCTTCGGAACAGAGTACACTGCACTTCATAACTCCTTGTTCTATTACATATGTGCCCACGTATGCATATTGGGCCATAGTGTTCAATGTATTTCTATGTACCATGCATAAAAACTGCTATGCCTAATTTAAATTTTTAAATACTGACTCAATATATCAGAAATAATATTCCCTTAATAGTTTTCCTTTAACTCTGTACTGAATAAAAAGGGAAATGACAAAGAGTTGATGGATATCGAGGAAGCCAAAAGGTCAATGGACTGGCGTTCCAAGTGAGATGCCAGTGGGAAAAGTTGAGCATGAAAACTTGAAAGAGGGTGGTTGTGGCCCTCCCCCACCAACTGAGATATCTGAATGAATGATTTATATGTGGAATGTTTTAAGTTAATAGTAACCCAGGAGGAATCTGGCATGCTACAGTCCACAGAATCACAAGGAGTCGGACACAACTTAACGACTGAACAACAACAACAAACAGCAAAGGATGCTTCAGGTGCACTTGAAAATTTCAGAATGCTTATTCTGGGTTTTCTGGATTGTAATGTCTTCAAAGCATCAACGAAGTCTAAGGGTTCTATTGTGTCATTTAGGATCTCTGTTGCCTTATTGATTCTCTGTCTGGAAGATCTGTCCGTTGATGTCTGTTGGACGTTAAAGTCTCCTACTATTATTGTATTACACTCAATTTCTCCTTATGTCTGTTAGTATTTGTTTTACATATTTAGATGCTCCTATATTGGGTGCATATATGTTAATAAGTATAATATTTTTCTCTTGTATTGACATTTTTAAAGTGCTAAAAGTAACTAGAAACCTAGGATTCTACATTGTGAAACTATATTTTTTTAACCTTGCAAAAATATCTTTCAAAAATGAAACAAAGAGATTTGAAGATGATAAAAATCTGAGAAAATGGGTCACCAGTTAACTCACAATAAAGAAATTCTAAAGACAGTTAATCAAACTAAAGGAGTATGATCTCAGATGGAAATAGGAAATACAGGAAGAAAGAAATAAGAACTATAAAGAATAATCATATGAATATATCTAAATAAATAGCTATTTCAAAATATTAATGATGCCCTTTTCAGTTTAATATATGTATATGCAGAACTATAATTCATTAAAATAACAGCATAAAAGTTGTAAGTAAATTGAATTAAATTGCTGTGAGTCTCACACTGCCTGGGAAGTGATAAAAGTATTAAGATAAATTTTAATAAACCAAGGAGGCATACTTTAATCTCTAGGATAATAACTGAAATAATAATAAAAGAATATATTGCTAACCAATGAATATAAGGGAAATAAAATAAGAAAAATGAAGCTAATAAAGATCAAACACAAAGAAAGAAAATATATAAAGAGACAGAAAACAAATAGTAAAATGATAAATTTAAACACAAAGATATCAGTACTTAACATTTAATGTAAGCAAATAGATTATCTAATTAAAAGACAAAGATAGTCAGACCTAATTTTTAAAAATTATTTATTGACTACAAAAGATTCTCTTTAAACATGACAACACTGAATGTTTGAGGGGGAATGGAAAAATGTACATTGTGCCAAAAGCACTATTCAAAAGTAACCTGGTGTAGTTATACTAATAGCAGACAGATTTAAAGACAAGTATTACTAGAGATAAGAAAGCAGATTTCCTAACACAAAAGAATGAATTCAACAATAAACCAACCACTTTAAATTTAAGGCATAGCCTCTAGGTATACAGTACAAGAACTGATAGAACTAAGGGATAAAAAGGGCTCTTATAACAGTGCAGCAAACTTTTATCACTGAATTTAATTATTATAGATACAGATCTCTTTAGAAAAAATTTTAATCTGTCAAATAACTTTATTCACCAAAGCCTCCACCTGCAATTTGAATTCCCTGTGACAAAAGATGATTGTTACTTTAGATACTGTTCTAGAAAGCAGCTAGTCAAAATCTTTTAAAGTCAGGTTTTAATTAAAATTGCACTTGAGTAAGTTTTTGTTTTTAAAAATGTGCTTCCGCTTGCTTCAGACACTCAAATCCTTTGTTGGCTACGACCCATGCAGAAATTGTTTCAGTTTTGATAGTGTTCTTCCTAAATCCTTCACAGCCAGTGTTCCATTAGAACTATAAAGTAAACTTTGTATTTAAAACACTTAACTGAAAATGTATCTTGGCATCAAAACAACCTATAGCACCAAGGAGAAAGAAAAGTTAGCTTTTCCATAAAGTGAGTATGTGACTAGCTGGCGTGCTAAGTCACTCAGTTTTGTCCTGACTCTTTGGGACCCCATGTACAGCCTGCCAGGTTCCTCTGTCCATGGGATTCTCCAGGCAAGAATACTGCAGTGAGCTGCCATTTCCTCCTCCCGGGGATCTTCCTGACCCAGGCATCAAGCCAGCCTCTCTGCATTGCAGGTGGATACTTTACCAGCTGAGCCATCTGGGAAGCCCTTGTATCTGGCTGGAAAAGGTAACAATGGGTAACAATTCATGAAGTATTCAGCATTAGCTTAGATGATTTACTGGCTCATATAAATGTATAGCAACAGAATTGTGTCAAAAATAATTAGCAAACTAATAAACTGTGCATGAGTTCTAGTTGTCAGGTACATGAAATCATTAGCAAAGATAAGGCAAAGAAAACTTGCTAGTTTAAGATCAACTTCAACTCAATTTCCCCTTCACCACTAAAAGCTTTCAAATCACCTTTACAAATTAAATACACAATACCCCTCAATTACTGGGCTTCCCAGTAATTGCAGGAGACAGGAGAGACGCAGGTTCTATCCCTGGGTGGGGAAGATCTCCTGGAGGATGGCAGGGCAACCCACTCCAGTATTCTTGCCTGGAGAATCCCATGCACAGAGCAGCCTGGAGGGCTACAGTCCATAGGGTCACACAGAGTCGGACACAACTGAAGTGACTTAGCATACATGTACACACCCTTCAATTACTATAGACTCATCATACCAGGGTATTTTAAAATTTGAATGAAGTAAAGAAGAAATTGCTATTGAAAGACAAACATTTATTTGTCACATGGGCCAGATTTTTATATGTCCAATTTTATTTAATCTACAGAACAAATTCTAGAAAGCAGATTAGTACTATTTTATTTTGTAGACGACAGTGGTGAAACACAAGCGATTAGGTTTCTGGCCATACAACACACAGCTATATACAAGAGAGGAGCTGGGATTTCAATCAGGCTACCTGACTTCATCCCACACACACCTCTAAACTGCTGTATAACAAAAGACTCACATTTTTCTCACTGCGAGGCAAATACAATTTACAAAGTAACCCAATGTATATCCACCTATATAACCATAAAATGTTTCCTGAAAATATACTTACACATAATGCAATCTGATATTTTTTCTCTACTCTGCTCTATCCATGTTTTAAATTGTTTCCTATTCTATAAATTGATATCACAGATTATAATGGGTTGCATCCACACTTCAAGAAGTGTTGTCATTTTTTTGAAGTATGTTAGTTAAGTGACTGGAAACTAATTGGATTTGGAAAACAAAATAGCACAGTAGAAAAGATTCAATCTTTGAAATGTGTCAAATTTAAGTTCAATTCCTATCTTAAATATTCAAGCAAACTTGAACTAGCTATTTTATTTTTCTTATGATTTCTTTCCTAGTGAGTGATCTGGCAGTGAAAGTCAAAGTGAACTCACTCAGTCGTGTCTGACACTTTGTGACCACATGAACTGTAGCCTACCAGGCTCCTCTGTCCATGGAATTTTCCAGGCAAGAGTACTGGAGTGGGTTGCCATTTCCTTCTCCAGGGGATCTTCCCAACCCAGGGATAGAACCCAGGTCTCCTGAATTGCAGGCAGACGCTTTACCATCTGAGCCACCAGGGGCCCTTCAATCTAGCAGTATTAACATATATTTCAAAGGATTATTGTGAGGATTAATTTATCTAATCCACATTAAGTGATTAGCACACAGTCCAGGAAGTGGCAAAGGCCCAACACACCATAGCTATTAGAGAATAAAGAATAACATCTTCCAGGATAGGATAATTTTTTTCTCAACTTAATAAACATTATCTCATATGGAAAAATCTCTCAGTACCTGGATTCATCTTAAACATAAAATTATCTGATTTACTATATTCAATTAAAAATAGATTAGTAATTTTCCCATTCCTACCATCTTTGCTAGGCTAGTGTATATCGTATCCGTTTACATATGAACCAAATATATTTTGGAGTATTTTCTTACTCTTTAAGTAATCCAATTATTCATTAATATAGGAAAAATATATTAAGCAATTTCCATATATTTACTATTTTAAGTAGCTCAAATACCTGTATGCAATAAATACCTATAGATAAAAGTACACATTTAGGGAGGAAATATAAAATTAAGATAACTGTAAAAGAATATAAATATATGTATAAATGTGTGTATATATATTATATATATATAACTGAATCACTTTGCTATACACCTGAAACTAACACAATGTTGTAAGTCAACTATACTTCAATAAATACATTTTTTTAGAAAAGAAACTATAAAATCTCTGTTTCCTAATTCTTTATTTCTCACCACAAGATCCTTCCTCTTGATCTTTCCAAAATTGAAACAAGGCATTTATTTCAACTGCCTTCTTTTCCTGTTCTTCAAAATACTTCTTCCCAAATAAGTCAGTGCTTACCATATACACGTGAGTTCTGATATGTAAATCTAGACATGTGCAAACTGCAGAATCCATACCATTTTAGAGAAGTGATTCACAAGTTTTCACTTTGCAATAATTTCAAGGAAGTTTTAAAAATACTTTTGCGTGTCCTCTTACTCCATAGATTCTGATAAATTGTTCTGGGATAAGGTCTGAAAATTGAGAATACTGTTAAAGTTCCCCAGGTAATTTTCCTGTGCAGTCAAGTTTGAAAACTACTGTATTAGAGCATTCAGCATACTTCCTCAAGGCTTACTAGGTGATGACTGGATCACAGTTTTACGGAAGAAGCTGCCAAACTGGTAACTGCAACTGTCGTTGCTTTGTTTACATAAAGAAAATCAACACATATTACCTTCCCTCAAGCTTTCTCTTAACTCCAATAGAAATCCAGAGAGAGGTATTTAAGGAGAGAGATTTTTCTGTGGGAGTTCTTTTTCTTCTTGTGTTTTCAAATTGTGGCTATCTAAGCTGAGTATCTGACAAAAAAAAAAAAAAATTAACCAACAGTTTGGTTATTCCAAAGAAGAACCTCCTGCCAAGGTAGGTACTTAGAAAATAGATGTAAGGATTTTGACTTTGGAATTCTAACTTTTACTCATACTTTCAATCATATCATTTCCATGGTGTGATACATACACAGGAATATTATATATATGGGAATAGTATTCAACCTTAAAAAAAAAAGAAGGAAATATTGTCATTTGCAACAATACAGATGTACCTAGAAGGTATTATACGACATGAAATAAACCAAAGAGAAAAATACAAATACTGCATGCTATCACTTATATGTAAAGAAAATTTTTAAGCCAAAACCATAGAAACAGGGTAGGGGGTAGAGAGTGAAATGGGGAGAGGTGAGTAAAGGGAACAAAATTTTCACTTATAAGATAAAGTCTCAGGATCTAATGTATAACACAGTGACTATAGTTGACCTATAGTTGACAATATTGTATTGTATAACTGAAATTTGATGAGTAGAACTTAAATGTTCTCATTAAAAAATAAATAAATAAATAGGTGAGGTGATAGACACATTAATTAATCCAGTGAGGGGAGTTCTTTCACAATGTATACATATCAAATAATAATGTTACACAGTTTATGTTATATTTGTCAATTACATCTCAATAAAGCTCAAAAATTTAAATAGTCATGCTACCTAAAAAACTCAGATGTATTTTAAGAAAAAAGTATTGTCAGTGATAAAGCTCATTAAGTCTAAAATTCCTGAGTATGTCGAGAACATTCATGTTGACTGGTTGCACAATTTACATCCAACTTCATAAACTATTGACTCTTTTCTGCTGACATATTTTAATGGTCTCTAAAGTTAATCATGAATAGAAGAGTCTTAAACTCAAAGATATATTTACATTTCTGTTGTTTTTGTTTGAGTTGAGTTTTTAATGCATTTTGAAACTGCCTTTTAAGGGAACATACTAGAAAGGTAATTTTAAAGGTGTGGCCTCACCAACCTACAACTGTAGAATCTGTGGACCTCTTGTCCTAGGTCCTTTTCAAGGCTAGTGCAGATGATGGACACCATTCTGATCCCAAGGCAATCTGTCATTATGGTGGTGATTGAATTTGCCTTCCCAGTACACAGGTTGCCAAGTACTTGTGATATATTACTGAAAACTGTAACAAAATTAAGGACAAAGTCTCCTTTTTTTAATTCAGGCTCTGATGGACAATAATTGGCTTTTAGGAATCATTTACGGAAAAAAATATGGCAATAATATCTTGTAGTGTTGTTAAAGGGAAGATACACATTGCACAATATTTTCTCTTCAGATAAATCTAACTAAGAGGGATTAATTTTTTGTTTTTTAAAAATAATAATTTTACTAAGAATTTATTTTTTTACAACAGTCTGGCCACATTGACATTATCCAGGTCATGAATCTACAGAAATCTATCAGTTATTACTACTATCAAAAGTACACCCAAATAAGTTATGTCTCTTAAAAGTAGTCACCACTGTATCAAGGATTTTCCAAAAATACTTTTATTTTCAAAATGTATTTGAACAACTATCTGGGAATTGCCTTTCATTAAATACAAGTCCCATCATTTTGTTATAAAATATCATAAACAACAATATTGCTGTGCACACATGCTGCTTCCTTTCCCCAAAATGTCAAGCACACCTTTGAAAGGCTGCAATGCTATTTCTTTCTTATAGCATATAACATATACTAGAGTCCTTACTAAGTTTTTATTTTAAATTTTGAAAATAATAACTGATCAATTGACTAATCATGGACAATCATTGGTCTGCTTTCAGGGGCAACTTTAAAGAATGAAAAACTTAACTTTCATCTTCAGCCTGTTGGCTCTTGTCACACATCTTATGGTAAGTTCCCTCAGTCTTATTTTTCATATGTTTCTTACTAATTATAATTTCAAACAAAATTCTGATATCTATGATGTCATCCTACTTCATATAACAGGAGAGTGTCCAAATGTCAATCATTATAGACTTGTTCTTATTTCTTTTTCTTTCTCTTTTACATTTGATCACTCATCTGGGCAATGGTCATGGGCTTGAAGGAACAGAGGCCAGGGAGAATCTGGAAGAGTTTTGTCTAATCCAGAAGCATATCTTCCTTTTTTTTCTTTCTTTTTCAAAAGCATTACAATCAAATTGTCAGAAATACATAATGTAAGTTTACTAAGTGCTTTAAGACTAGAGGAAATAGGAAAACAGAAAGTGTGTCTCAAAGACAAATTTCCTAAAATTTATAAATGCATTGTAAAGACTTTAAAATTAGAAAGTCTTTCTTATGTCTTAAAACACATTGATTAGGGCTAAAATGTTTCTATTAATTGACTAGGAAATAAAGTTCTACTTTTTACTTGAAACAAAAAGAAAAGTCATTCACTCAAAAAACACTTACGTTAATTCAAACTTCTGAAAAGCATTGGTTAAGCTGTATAGAAGAGTCAAAATACATATAATGCAAAGAAACAATTGATAAATTCCATAGCCATAAGCATCAATAGGTTAATTTGAACCCTGAGAAAGAATAGTTATGCTAGTGCACTTTGGTACTGAGGTGGGAGTTAAAGAGAAGAGAGAAAGTTCAAAATATGTTTCATTCCTTAATAATTACTGACAATCCACTGTGGCCTGAGTCCAGTGCTGGATGGTACAAAAAGCAGTGATGCTGAATTTGAAATTGAGGTCCTCAGGATCAAGTTCTCATTTCTTATACTTACCTAAGATAAACTATATAGAAAACAATCTATACTACACAGTAAGCAAATATATGTTGATAGTGTCTAACAATAATATAAGGAGATAAAATAGAATTATTATTTTGATATATTCAATGATGTTGTGTAAATATTCTTAGACAAATGGCCTAGCTCAGATTCTTATCTACAATATGAAGTTGAAAAAATGTTTCATTCCATGGGCTATCTGTATCAGGAACACCTAATCCAACTCTTAAGACTGTATATTTACAGACCCTGGACCAGGTCTGAGAAGAAAAAAGAACATTTGACTTTGAGGTCTGAATATCTGCAATCCAGGGAATTCTTATGCATGCTAAAGTTTGAGATTACTCAAATAGATTTTACTAAAATTAACTTCTCAAGCTATTCTGTTATAGTTACATGAGGTATATAAAGAGAATTTTTAAGACAAATGTAACTGAAATCAATACATAAAATGAAAAAGTCAAGTCAATGATATAATTAATTATCAAATTTATCATGCTATAACAAAACCCCTTTTTTGGAACATTTCCCCGAACTTTGTGATAAATGTGATTTCCCTGGAAATGTAAATAGTTTGAAGATAAGGGAAGCTCCCTGGATAAATTATTTAGGAAAGTCGAATACAATTAATTACAACTTGGTTTACTACAGCATTTTTCAGAGACAATGACAGAGAAAATGCTGTCTTTGGTCCCCTTCTTTAACCATCTGTTTCACACTGAGAATATGGAACTTCTGAGGAACCTAATACAAATCACCAATCTTGAAGAGTATAATGAATTAAAGGCAAATTTTTACTCAAGATGCCTGCACTGTGAAACTAATACAACTTAAATTCTTTCTAGTTTAAAAGATTATAGAACCTCAGCTCTGAGATTTCAATCTGCATTTACAAAGCTTCATGCCTTTTCAAACTCAAAATGACTAAAACTTAACTGACCCCTTTCCCTCTTGGCATGTTTGTCTTTATTAATGACAGGGACCATGACTTAAGATCTGAGAATTTTATCTGAGTCTTTATTCATTCATTCAAAAACATTTACTGAGTGTCTGGAAGGTGCTGGAACTGAAGATAGAAAGATGAACAAAATAGAGACATTGTTTTGGGGGGTACTGGGGGAAAAGAGAGAAGCTAAAGGTGGTGTTAAAGAACCCAACTGCCAATGCAGGAGAAGTAAGAGACGAGGGTTCCATCCTTGGGTCAGGAAGATCCCCTGGAGGAGGAAGTGGCAACCTACTCCAGTATTCCTGCCTGGAGAATCCCATGGGCAGAGGAGTCTGGCAGGCTGCAGTCTATAGGGCCACAAAGAGCCAGACATTACTGAAGTGACTTAGCACACAGGCAAGCAATTACTATACAAAGTGGTAAGGGATTACAAGTATTATAATAAAAGTGTTAAAGCAACAAAAAGGCCAAGGACACCGAACTTAATTCCTTCTCACTCCCTCAAAGATGTTGGATTCTGACTGAGATGCTAGAGATACAAAACTGAGGAAGATACCAACTCTTTCTTCAGCAACAATAAAAGAGCTTATGATATTAAAAGAGAGAAATATCGAAACAAATTGTTTCTATCACTGTAAGAACAAAGTAATGATGCTTAATTTGAACTCCAGTGAAGGCTTCACAAAAGTAAAAATTTGGTTGATTATATATTATATAAAGATATCTGCTAAACAATTTTTTAATTTTTAAATTAATGTGTTGAGGGCGCATAAAGATACTTAAACATGTTGAAGGAAGGCAATGGCCACCCAAGTGGATGGACATTAGGGAGGGAGAAAAGAAGTCTTAGCTAGAAAAAGAGCCTGTACAAAGGCACAGGGGCAAGAAACATCTCCTTGTGTTGATAGCTCTATATGGTCTGTACAGTCAAAGCAAGCGATAGTTCTATGTGGTCAAAGCAAGGATAAAGAAGGGAATGACAAGAGATGAACTTAGATGGTATAACAGGCTATCTTGTAGGTTGCAAAGGACAGGCATCCACTATTGATAACTCAAGAAAAGATAAGACAGTGCAAGAAATAAATGTAAATTAGAACTGGAACAACAAATTCAGGCATCCCTAAAAAACAGTCCCTATCTCATGGCATACATCCTTATCCTTGCACTGTTCTCTCTCTCAGGAGAGATGTGTTCTCTTTACTCATAGTTTCTGCGTCCCTGTAGTTTAGTTTACATGTGACTCTTATTAAAGCTCCAGTCTTTATCTAGCTCATTTAAACTCCCAATATTCATATTTTAGTTCCTATTTACTAGGCAATTTTATTTTTTTTCATTTATTTTTATTAGTTGGAAACTAATTACTTTACAATATTGTAGTGGTTTTTGCCATACATTGATATGTATCAGCCATGGATTTACATGTGTTCCCCATCCTGAACCCCCCTTCTACCTTCCTCCCCATCCCATCCCACTGGGTCAGCCCAGTGAACCAGCCCCGAGCACTTGTCTCATGCATCCAACCTGGATTGGTGATCTGTTTCACTTGATAATATACATGTTTCGATGCTGTTCTCTCAGATCATCCCACCCTCACCTTCTCCCATAGAGTCCAAAAGTCTGTTCTGTACATCTGTGTCTCTTTTTCTGTTTTGCATATAGGGTTATCGTTACCATCTTTCTAAATTTCATATATATGTGTTAGTATGCTGTATTGGTCTTTATCTTTCTGGCTTACTTCATTCTGAATAACGGGCTCCAGTTTCATCCATCTCATTAGAACTGATTCAAATGTATTCTTTTTAATGGCTGAGTAATATTCCATGGTGTATGTGTACCACAGCTTTCTTATCCATTCGTCTGCTGATGGGCATCTAGGTTGCTTCCATGTCCTGGCTATTATAAACAGTGCTGCAATGAACATTGGGGTACACGTGTCTCTTTCAGTTCTGGTTGCCTTGGTGTGTATGCCCAGGAGTGGGATTGCTGGGTCATATGACAGTTCTATTTCCAGTTTTTTAAGAAATCTCCACACTGTTCTCCATAGTGGCTGTATTATTCTGCATTCCCACCAACAGTGTAAGAGGGTTCCCTTTTCTCCACACCCTCTCCAGCGTTTATTGCTTGTAGTCTTTTGGCTAGCAGCCATTCTCACTGGCATGTAATGGTACCTCATTGTGGTTTTGATTTGCATTTCTCTGATAATGAGTGATGTTGAGCATCTTTTCATGTGTTTGTTAGCTATCTGTATGTCTTCTTTGGAGAAATGTATATTTAGATCTTTGGCCCATTTTTTGATTGGGTCATTTATTTTTCTGGAATTGAGCTTCAGGAGTTGCTTGTATATTTTTGAGATTAATCCTTTGTCTGTTTCTTCATTTGCTATGTTTTTCTCCCATTCTGAAGGCTGTCTTTTCACCTTGTTTATAGTTTCCTTTGTTGCGCAAAAGCTTTTAAGTTTCATTAGGTCCCATTTGTTTATTTTTGCTTTTATTTCCAATATTCTGGGAGGTGAGTCATAGAGGATCTTGCTGTGATTTATGTCAGAGAGTGTTTTGCCTATGTTCTCCTCTAGGAGTTTTATAGTTTCTGGTCTTACATTTAGATCTTTAATCCATTTGACTTTATTTTTGTGTATGGTGTTAGAAAGTGTTCTAGTTTCATTCTTTTACAAGTGGTTGACCAGTTTTCCCAGCACCACTTGTTAAAGAGGTTGTCTTTTTTCCATTGTATATTCTTGCCTCCTTTGTCGAAGATAAGGTGTCCATAGGTATGTGGATTTATCTCTGGGCTTTCTATTTTGTTCCATTGATCTATATTTCTGTCTTTGTGCCAGTACCATACTGTCTTGATGACTGTGACTTTGTAGTACAGTCTGAAGTTAGGCAGGTTGATTCCTCCAGTTCTGTTCTTCTTTCTCAAGATTGCTTTGGCTATCGAGGTTTTTTTGTATTCCCATACAAATTGTGAGATTATTTGTTCTAGTTCTGTGAAAAATACCGTTGGTATCTTGATAGGGATTGCATTGAATCTATAGATTGCTTTGGGTAGTATACTCATTTCCACAATGTTGATTCTTCCAATCCATGAACATGGTATATTTCTCCATCTGTTTGTGTCCTCTTTGATTTCTTTCATCAGTGTTTTATAGTTTTCTGTGTATAGGTCTTTTGTTTCTTTAGGCAGATGTACTCCTAAGTATTTTGTTCTTTTTGTCGCAATGGAGAATGGTATTGTTTCCTTACTTTCTCTTTCTGTTTTCTCATTGTTAGTGTATAGGAATGCAGGGGATTTCTGTGTGTTAATTTTATATCCTGCAACTTTACTATATTCATTGATTAGCTCTAGTAATTTTCTGGTAGAGTCTTTAGGGTTTTCAATGTAGAGGATCATGTCATCTGCAAACAGTGAGTTTCACTTCTTTTCCTATCTGGATTCCTTTTACTTCTTTTTCTGCTCTGATTGCTGTGGCCAAAACTTCCAAAACTATGTTGAATAGTAGTGGTGAGAGTGAGCACATTTGTCTTGTTCCTGATTTCAGGGGAAATGCTTTCAATTTTTCACCATTGAGGATAATGTTTGCTGTGGGTTTGTCATATATAGCTTTTATTATGCTGAGGTACATTCCTTCTATTCCTGCTTTCTGGAGAGTTTTAATCATAAATGGATATTGAATTTTGTCAAAGGCTTTTTCTGCATCTATTGAGATAATCATATGGTTTTTATCTTTCAATTTG
The DNA here is from genome assembly GCF_963930625.1 of Muntiacus reevesi. Lineage (NCBI taxonomy): Eukaryota > Metazoa > Chordata > Mammalia > Artiodactyla > Cervidae > Muntiacus > Muntiacus reevesi. The sequence goes on along the minus strand of NC_089270.1, from coordinate 29,829,815 downwards.
TTAATGTCATGTATTACATTGATTGATTTGTGGATATTAAAGAGTCTTTGCATTCCTGGGATAAAGCCCACTTGGTCATGATGTATGATCTTTTTAATATGTTGTTGGATTCTGTTTGCTATAATTTTGTTAAGGATCTTTGCATCTATGTTCATCAGTGATATTGGCCTGTAGTTTTCTTTTTTTGTGGCATCTTTGTCTGATTTTGGAATTAGGGTGATGGTGGCCTCATAGAATGAGTTTGGAAGTTTACCTTCTTCTGCAATTTTCTGGAAGAGTTTGAGTAAGATAGGTGTTAGCTCTTCTCTAAATTTTTGGTAGAATTCAGCTGTGAAGCCATCTGGTCCTGGGCTTTTGTTTGCCAGAAGATTTCTGATACAGTTTCGATTTCCGTGCTTGTGATGGGTCTGTTAAGATCCTCTATTTCTTCGTGGTGCAATTTTGGAAAGTTATACTTTTCTAAGAATTTGTCCATTTCTTCCAAGTTGTCCATTTTATTGGCATAGACCTGCTGGCAGTAGTTTCTTATGATCCTTTGTATTTCAGTGTTGTCTGTTGTGATCTCTCCATTTTCATTTCTAATTTTGTTGATTTGGTTCTTCTCCCTTTGTTTCTTAATGAGTCTGGCTAACGGTTTGTCAATTTTGTTTATCCTTTCAAAAAACCAACTTTTAGCTTTCTTGATATTTTCTATGGTCTCTTGTCTCTTTTGCATTTATTTCTGCCCTAATTTTTAAGACTTCTGTCCTTCTACTAATCCTGAAGTTCTTCATTTCTTCCTTCTCTAGTTGCTTTAGGTGTAGAGTTAGGTTATTTATTTGGCTTTTTTCTTGTTTCTTGAGGTAAGCTTGTATTGCTATGAATCTTCCCCTTAGCACTGCTTTTACAGTGTCCCATAGGTTTTGGGTTGTTTCATTAGGCAATTTTAGTATTTTCTATTTCAAGTTACAGAGAAAGAAAGAATTTTGTAAATGTGGTTTATTTCCCTTCATCTGACCATAAGTCAAAGTATCCTGGGTGGCAAGCACTCTGGAAGATCTTTGGTCTATAATCCAGAAATAATTCAAATAAAGGTAGCCAGAGAAAAATCAGTCATGTGAAAAAAACATGGCTGTGGATCCTTCTGAAATGACTTAAAAATTTTTTTGTATTGAAGCATAATTGATTTACAATAGTGTTAGTTTCAGCTGTACAGCAAAGTGATTCAGTTATATATATATTTTTTTTCAGATTCTTTTCTATTAAAGGTTATTATGAGATAATGAATATAGCTCCCTGTGCTATATACTAAATCCTTGTTGCTTGTGTATTTTATGTATAGTGGTGTATACCTGTTAATCCCATACTCCTCATTTATCCCTTTCCTGGCCTTCCTTTTTGGTAACCATAACTTTGTTTTGTATGTCTGTGGGCCTGTTCCTGTTTTGCAAATACATTCATTTGTATTATTTTTTAGATCCACATATGAGTGATAGCATATAGCACTTGTCTTTCTCTGTCTGACTTACTTCACTCAGTATGATAATCTCTAAGTTTATTCATGTTGCTGCAAATGGCAATATTTCATTCTTTTATATGACTAAGTAATATCCCATTGTATATATATATATACACATGTATGCATGTGTGTGTATCACATTTTCTTTATTCACCTTTTAATGAACATTTAGTTTACTTCCGTGTCCTGGGTAATATAAAGAGTGCAGCTATGAACATTGAGGTACAGGCATGTGTCTTTTCAAATTAGAATTTTTGTCTCTTATAGGTATATGCCCAGGAGTGGGATTTCGGGATCATTTCTGGTAACTCTGCCTTTAGATTTTTAATAAACCTCCGTACTGTTCTTCATAGTGGCTGCACCAATCTACATTCCCATCAACAGTGCAGGAGGGTTCCCTTTTCTCCACACCCTCTCCAGCAATTATTGTTCGTAGACTTTATTATGATAGCCATTCTGATCAGTATGAGGTTTTGATTTTCATTTCTCTAATAATTAGCTATGTTGAGTGTCTTTTCACGTGCCCACTGGTCATCTGTATGCCTCTTTGGAAGAAATGTATATTTTGGTCACCTGCCCATGTTTTGATTGGATGAACTGTTTGACAGAATTTTTTAAGTTTATTTCTTTTTAATTGGAGGAAAATTGCTTTACAATATTGTGTTGGTTTCTGCCATATATCAACATGATTCAGCCATAGGTATATGTATGTCCCTCCCTCTTGAACCTCCCTCCCACCACCCCCTCCATCCCATCCCTCTAAGTTGTCACAGAGCACCAGAATTGAGCTCCCTGCATCATACAGCAATTTTCCACCAGCTATCTAATTTTACATATGGTAATATATATGCTTCAATGCTACTCTCTCTCAATTCATCCCACCCTCTCCTTCCCCTCCCTGTGAAATGACTTAGAATTTTTAAGTGATGTGTAAAAGGGATTCAGCTGTGTGTTAGTAATAGACATCAGGATAAATGGGAAATAGAAATTAAGAGTAGGAACATAAAATCTAGTCTAACCTTCTTCACCATATGGCTAGGAATGAAACAAGATAAGCTTGTGATAACAGCTACAGAGGTACTGTGGAGGTTAACAACCAGAGGAACTCTGGTTGAGAATGAGATTCTTTAATACATGAGATGTAAGTTGATAATTATGAACTAGGAGAATACAGCAAAGGATTAAAAAGAGGTTGCTATGAAAAGTGAAAGGTGATAATTAAAAGAGAAAAAGCCCTGGGCAGGGAGAGAAGATAGTTACAGGATACAGATGAAAAAGTTGACTGTAAACAGGAAGAGGAAACAGCTGGAGATAGTGGAGTTTTATAGGCATGTGGGCAGAAAAGCAAAGTTCTCCATGCAATAGTATCAATTTTGTGAAACAGAAGACATGATCATCTTCTTTTAGGGACAGGAGGCAAGAGGAGATGAAAAGAGGTGTAGATGCTCAGAAGACAGCATCTTGGGGAAAATAGGGGAGAATGGATTAGCATTGCTGGGGTGCTAGATGAGGATGGACACTAAAAATCTAATATTTGGTGATTTGTGGCATTCTCCAGCAATGTTCACCCATCTGGCAATAGAAATAGTTTGTACAGAGTTGATCCAAGTATTTGATGTTTCCTAGGTCAATATGGCAAAAAGACACAAAAGCAAGTCACTGAAAGTGACAAGTGAGTGACTAGAGTCCTGCACCTTCCTGAAACTTCTATTGCAGGCCAACTGGTTTTCTGACTATCCCTAGACTAGGACTTCTATTTCCTGACCCTGTTTATTTGCTAACAACATTCTTTTAATTTGAATTCAACTTCCTCATTTCAATTTTATTGTTTAAGTTTCATTTTAAATGTTGTCTTTCTACAAGGCAATCCTTAGTTCTCTTTTTAACCAAAATTAAACTTTGCCTTAAAATTGTTATTGCATCAGAAATTTTTGCACTATTTATCAACTATTTCTTGACCTGCTATCAGACCCACAAATCACTGCAGCTGGTATTCACAGAAGACGAAATAGCTCACATTGAGACTGGACACTATGTAACTCCTAGAGGGAAACATAGACAGAACTCTCTCTGACATAAATCACAGCAACATCTTTTTTGATCCATCTTTCAGAATAATGGAAGTAAAAACAAGAATTAACAAAGGGGACCTACTTAAACTCAAAAGTTTTTGCACAGCAAAGGAAACAATACATTTTTTAAAAACCCACAGATTGGGAGAAAATGTTTGCAAATGATGTGACCAATAAGGGATTAGTCTCCAAAATTTACAAACAGATTAGCAGCATCAAAACAACTCACACACAAAAATGGGCAGAAGACCTAAACAGATATTTCTCCAAAAAAGACATATGGTTGGCCAATAGGCACATGAAAAGATGTTCAATATCACTAATTATTAGAGAAATGCAAATCAAAACTACAATGAGATATCACCTCACACCAGCAATAATGGCTATCATCAAAAAATCCACAAACAATAAATGCTGGAGAGGGTGTAGACAGAAGGGAACCCTCCTGCACTGTTGATGGAAATGTAAATTGATACAGCCACCATGGATAACAGTATGGAGGTTCCTTAAAAAACTAAAAGTAGAGCTACCATATGATGCTGCAATCCCCCTCCTGGACATGTATCTGGAGAAAAATATCCAAAAGGATACACGCACCCCAATGTTCATTGCAGCACTATTTACAATAGCCAAGACATGGAAGCAACCTAAATGTCCATCAACAGATGAATGGATAAAGATGTGGTACAGATATACAATGGGATATTAGCCATTTAAAAAGTTAGATAATGCCATTTGCAGCAACATGTGACATTTGTGTCACAGTAAGTGAAGTCAGACAGAGAAGGAGCAATATTGTAAGATACCCCTTATTTGTGGAATCTAAAAAGAAATGATACTAATGAGCTTACAAAACAGAGAGACTCACAGACTTAGAAAATGAACTTATGGTTACGTAGAGGAAGGGGTAGTTAGAAAATTTGGGAAGGTCATGTATACACTGCTATACGTAAAACAGATAACCAACAAGGACCTATTGTATACCACATGGAACTCTGCTCAGTGGTGTGTGGCAGCCTGGATGGGAGGAGAGTTTGGAGGAGAATAGATACATGTATATGTATGGCTGAGTCCCTTCACTGGTCACCTGAAACTATCACAACATTGTTAACCAGCTATACCTCAATACAAAATAAAAAGTTCAAAAGAAAAAAAAAAGCAACAAATAATAGCTCACATTAATATTGAGTCCTCACCACACTTCACCATGTCTAAGTACTTTCCATTGATTAAATATAGTTATATCAACAGCATATAAGTCACGAATTTTTCCTAGAACCATTTTAGAAATGAAGAAGCAGAGGCAGAGACAGTATAAGCATCTCAGCTGGCATGCAACAGAAGGAATAGCTCTAGCAATCAGACTCCAGCATCTTTGTCTTAACCAACACACTATACAACTCCCCACAGGCTTTTTATTATATTGTCTCATATTGTAAATTAGGATCGTAATATTGTAAAACTTATAGATTTCAGACTTCTGTAAGAAAGGATTCAGGTCTTAAATTTCTTTCCCTTAACCCCTAAAAATGTGTGTTGCATATAAGCAGCTCTCAACAAATAGTTACACAGTTAATTAATGACTCAGAGTCTGGAATCTCACTGAATCCTTGGAATGAAGAGTAACAAGGAATTTTCCAGGTAGTTTCATTGGATCATTTCCTTCCAACTAAAGCTATTTCCAAAGATTGCTGTTCAGTCGCTAAGCTACATCCAACTCTCACCAGCTCATGGACTGTAGCCCACCAGGTTCCTCTGCCCATGGAATTTATCAGGCAAGATTACTGGAGTAGGTTGCCATTTCCTTCTCCAGGCGATCTTTCCGACCCAGGGATCAAACCTAGGTCTCCTGCACTGGCAGGCAGATTCTTTACTGGTGAGCCACCAGGAAAGCCCAAAGATGGTCTCTTTTATTATGCAATCAAGGTGATTTGGCCTCCTCTGAAATCTGTAGGTGAGGGAGTAAGTTTATTTCTGCTTTGTTTTTTGCATGTATTGCTATTCTAGGTTTCGTCAAGTGCCCAGACTTCCAGAAGAGAAGGGAAATTCTCTACTTCTTTTATCTAACTTATTTTCTCAGTGAACTATACGACTGCATGATTTTTAAAAGTACATATATCAGTGTTTGAACTTTAAATAAGACTTGGAAATCATTTTGCTTTTTGTTGGTTTTTATCCCCACAGCTTGGTGAGAGTCAAAGCATCCCCAGGGGACCATATCCATCCAGAGAGCGATTTTCATCGGTTGCACCTTATAAAACAAGCAGAGATGTTCCTCCACTCGCTCCTGCCAATGACCTAGGATTCATTTCACCACAAGGGCCTGTGCTATCTCCCCCTCTTTTTAGAAACCGGCAAGGTGCACCACCTACTTCTCTTGGAACCACAGGTCGCCTGGCTCCACGTCCTCCTTCTGACGCAAAAGGGAACCGTGCACCTCCTCCTGCTCCTGGTACAGAAAGGCAACTTCCATCTTCTCCACCTGACACTAAAGGGCGCCTTCCCCGTTCTGTTCCTGCTAAAAAAGGGCGCCTTTCCCCTCCTTCTTCTGGCACAAAAAGGCGTCTGCCTCCTCCTGCTAAAAAAGGGCGCATTCCCCCTCCTGCTGCTGGGACAAAAGAGCGTCTTCCCTCTCCACTTCCTGGCACTAAAGGGCGCCTTCCCCCTTCCCCTCCTGGCACAAAAGGGCGCCTTCCCTCTCCTGCTAAAAAGGGGCGCCTTTCCGCTCCCTCTCCTGGCACAAACGGGCGTCTTCCCCCTCCTGCTAAAAAAGGGCGCATTCTCCCTCCTACTCCTGGCACTAAAGGGCGGCTTCCCCCTTCCCCTCCTGGCACAAAAGGGCGCCTTCCCCATCCTGGCACTAAAGGCCGTCTTCCCCCTCCCCCTCCTGGTACTAAAAGGCGTCTTCCCCCTGTCCCTCCTGGTACAAGAGGCCGTCTTCCCCCTCCTCCCCCTGGCACAAAAGGGCGCCTTCCCTCTCCTGGCACAAAAGGGCGCCTTCCCCGTCCTGGGGCAAAAGGGCATTTTCCCCCTCCCTCTCCAGGCACAAAAGGGCGTTTTTCCCCTAACTCTCCTGGCACAAGAGGCCGTCTTCCCCCTCGTCCCCCTGGCACAAAAGGGCGCCTTCCCCCTCCTGGCACAAAAGGGCGCCTTCCCTCTCCTGGCACAAAAGGGCGCCTTCCCCCTCCTGGCACAAAAGGGCGCCTTCCCCCTCCTGGCACAAAAGGGCGCCTTCCCTCTCCTGGCACAAAAGGGCGCCTTCCCCCTCCTGGCACAAAAGGGCGCCTTCCCCCTCCTGGCACAAAAGGGCGCCTTCCCTCTCCTGGCACAAAAGGGCGCCTTCCCCCTCCTGGCACAAAAGGGCGCCTTCCCTCTCCTGGCACAAAAGGGCGCCTTCCCCGTCCCCTTCCTGGCACTAAAGTGTGTCTCCCCCCACCTCCCTCTCCTGGCACTAAACGGCATCCTCCCCCTCCCCGAATTGGCACAAAAGGGCGCCTTCCCCCTCCCCCTCTTCCTTCTGGCAAAAAAGGGCGTTTTCCCCTTCCAGTTACAAAAGGGTGCCTTCCACTTCTTCCTGGTACAAAAGGGCACTTACCACACTCAACTAAAACAACCACAACCACACCCACTACTACTAACATTATGAAACCCACTACCATCTCAGAACCCACCACCACAGCAACCATCACTTCTACAGAGCCCACCACTATAGCAATCACCATCACTTCCTCTGAACCGACCAACACAACTACCACCACTTCCACAGAACCCACCACCATAGCAACAACAATCACTGATACAAAATCTGCCTCCACAGCAACTATAACTTCTACTCAATCTACTACCACCATACCCACCATAACCACTGAATCCTACATCACCTCTACAGAATCCATGACAGAAACTACCACTGCATCCACAGAGCCCACCATAAGAGAAACCACCACTCTTTCCACAGAGTCTGCAACCACAGCAACCACCACTACTTCCACAGAATCCTCCATGGCAACCTTCATTACTTACACAGAACCCATCACAATAGAAACTACCACCACTTCCTCAAAACTCACCAATAAAACAGCAACCATCCCTACCACAGAGCCCAAAAGAGCAACCACCATCACTTCAAATGAATCTGCCACCATAACAGCAATCATCACCACTTCCACAGAACCCGATACCACTTCCACAGAATCCTCCACCACAGCAACCATCATCACTACTACAGAACCTACCACAATAGTAACCAATACTGTTTCCATTGAACCCACCACTGCAGCAATCACTTCAGCTGAACCTATCACAACAACAGGAAACAATACAATTCCCACAGAATCTACCGTAGCTGCCATTATTATTTCCACAGAACCCAACAAAATAGCAACCACCACTACTCCCACTTATCCCTTCACCACAGCAACCACCATCACTTCTACAGAACACACTATTACAGCTACCACTATACAATCCACAGAATTGCTCAGCACAGCAACCATCATTACTACTACTACAGAACACACAACCACTATTTCTTCTAGAGAACCAACCACCACAGCAACCACAAGTTCAACTGAACCAGCCACCACAATAGCAACCACCATCACTTCCACTGAACCATATTCTACTTTCACAAAATACTCCACAGCAAGCAACATTACTTCCGTGGAGCCTGCTGCAATAGAAACCACCACCACTTCCACAGAACCCATTGATAAAACACCAACCATTCCTATCACAGAGCCCACCATAGAAACCACTACCAGTTCATCTGAACCTATCACAATAGCAACCATCACTTCCACAGAGCCCACCACCACTTCAACTGAACCTACAAAGACAATAGCAGTCAAACTTCCCACAGAGCACACAACAACAGCAGTTACCACCACTTCAACTCAACCTAACACCTCAATAGGAAAAACCATAACTTCTACAGAATCTACTACCATTTCCACAGAATCCACTTCCATTTCCACAGAATCCACCACAGCAACTATCATTACTTCCACAGAACCTACCACAACAGCAACGACTACTTCCACAGAGTCCACCAACCCAGGAACCATGACCATTTCAACTGAACCTTCTGCTAAACCTGTAACCATCATTTTCACAGTGCCAACCACCATAGCAACTACCACCACTGCAACTGAAACTACCACAACAGGAAACATTATAACTTCCAAGGAACCTGCCATGACAGCAATAAACATCACTTCTTCAGAGCGCACCACCATAGCAAACACCACCACTTCTACAGAACTGACCAACATGGCAGCCACGGTAACTTCAACTGAACCTACCCCAACACCAGCAACCATCACTTACATAGAGCCCACCATCACAGCAACCAACACTGCTTCCACTGAACCTTCCACCACAGCAGCAACCATCACCATGTCCACTGAACCTTATACAAGTTCCACAGAATATACCACAGCCACCATTACTATTTCCACAGAACCCACTACAATAGCAGCCACCACCACTTTCATAGAGCCCACCACCACAGTAACCACCACTTCTTCCACAGAATCACCCACCACAGCAACCATCGTCACTTCTACAGAACCTACCACATTTTCAACAACCATAAATTCCACAGGTCCCACAACCAAAGCAACAATCAACACCTCTGCAGAATCAACCACCACAGCAACCACTACAGTTTCCATGGAACCTACAACCAAAGCAACAATCAACCCCTCTATAGAACCCACATCCATAACAACAATCATCACTTCTACAGAGCCCATCACTACAGCAATAACCTCTACTTCCTTGGAATACCCCAACACAACAACCATCATGACAATTATAAAACCCACTGCAAGAGCAATCATCACAGCTTCCACTGAAACCCTCACCACAGCAAACACCCCCAGTTCCATAGTATCAACCACCAGAACACCAACCATTACCACTTCCACAGAACCCTATACCACTTCCACAGAATCTACCACAGTAACTACCATTACTTCCACAGAGCCCACCACTACAGCAATCACCAATATTTCTGCAGAATACCACACCACAGCAACAATCATCACTACTACAAAACCCACCACCCAAGCAATCACTATCACTTCGGCTGAACCTACCACAACAATAGGAACTACCACAACTTCCACAGACATTATTACGCATGCAACAATCATCACTTCTATGGAATCTACCACCACTGAACCCACCATAACATCAACTATCACTTCCACCAAGCCCACTAATCCAACAACCACAGCTACTTTAACTAAACCTTCGACCACAACAGCAACCATCACTTCCACAGAACCCCCCACCACAGCAACCATTATTACTTCAGAACCTACTATCAAGAAAACCACCATCACTTTGACTGTACCTATCACCTCAAACAGAACCACAACAACTTCTACTGAACCTAGTGCCACAGCTACAATCTTCACTTCTAGAGAATCCACCAACACACCAACCACAACCACTTCCACTGAATCGACCACAATGGCCACCATCAACACAAACACGGAACTTTATACCACTTCCACAGAATCCATAGCAGCCACCATCATTACTTCCACTGAATCAGCCACAGTAGCAAACAAAATCACAAAGCCTACCACTACAGCAACCATCACCATGTCCAAAGAATCCGCCACCACATCAACCAGCATCACTACTACAGAATCCACTACATTAGCAACCCGCACCACTTCCACTGATCTCAATACTACAGCAACCACTACCTCTCTAACTGAATCTACTACCACAGCAGGAACCACTACAACTTCCATAGAACCCACAGCCACAGCAACAATCAACACTTCTGAAGAATCCATCACCACAGGAACCACCACTTCTACTGAACCCAACACCAGAGAAACTACCACAACTTCCATAGAACCCACCAACAAGACAGCTACCATTTCCACTTCCACAGAACATTATGCAGCTACCACAGAATCTACTATACCAGCCATCATTAAAGAGCCAACTACCACAGTAACCACCACCAATTCAACTGGACCTACTACCACAACAGCAACCATTACCACAGAACCCTATCCCACTTCCAAAAAACCCACCACCACCACCACAGCAGTCATCACTTCCACAGATTCCACTACCATAGCAACTACCACCATTTCCACAGAACCTATCACCACAACAGCAACCATCACGTCCACAGAGTCTTCCACTGCTGTAACCACTGCTACTTCCACAGAATTTCCCACCACAGCAACCATCATCACTACTACAGAACCTGCCACAGCAGAAACAACCACTGCTTCCACTGAACAAATCACCATAGCAAGCATTATCACTTCAACTGAACCTACTACAACAGGAACCACAACTTCTAGAGATACCACCAGCACAGAAACAATCATTACTTCCACAGAATCCACCACTACAGCAATCAACACCACTGCAACTGAATCTGCCACCACAACAGGATCAATCACAACTTCCACAGATATTACCACCACCATAGGAACAAATATCAGTTCTATAGAGTCCAACACCACTTTCATAGAACCCTATATCACTTCTGAACCATCCACCACAGCAACCATATTTACTTCCACAGAATCCACAATAGCAACCACTGCAACTTCCATATCACCCACCACCACAATGGCAACAATCAGTTCCACAGAGCCCAACACTACAGCAATAGCCACCACTTCATCTGAACCTGCCACCACAATACAAATCACCACCACTTCCATAGGACCTACTACCAAAGAAACAACTATCACTTCCAAAGATTCAACCAAAACTCAAATCGCCACCACTTTAACTGAGCCTACCAACAAAACAGCAACCATCATCCCTTCCACAGGACCCTACGCTGCTCCCATGGAATTTACCATGATAGCAACCATCACCAATTCCACAGGACCCACCACTTCAACAGCATCCATCACTACCACAGATTCTACCACCACAGAAACCACTACTACTTCCACAGAGACCCCCACCACAGCCACAATAGTCACAGCTACAGAACCTTCCACATTGACAACCACCATTATTTCCACAGAACCCATCATCAAAACAGCAATGATCACTTCTACAGAACCTACCACTATAGTAACTACCACTACTTCCACAGAATTGCCCAATACAGCAGCCATCATCACTACTACAGAACCCACAACAACAAGCACCAGTGCTTCCACTGAGAACAGCACCACTTCAAATAAACCTCCCACCACATTAGCAACCTTCATTTCTACAGAACCCTATAGAGCTTCCACAGAATTAACCACAAAAGCCATCATTACCTCCACAGAACCCACCACAGTAGCAATGAACAACATTTCCCCAGAACCCACCACCACAGTTTCCATGATTACTTCCACAGAGTCCACCACCACACCAGCAATATTCACTTCTACAGAATCCACCTCCATAGCAACCACCAGCACTTTCACAGAAATTCCAACCACAGATATTATCAATACTAGTACAGAACGCACTACAAGAGCAGTCACTGCTTCCACTGTGCCCACCACCACCACTTCCACAGAGCCCACCACCACATTGTTAACCAGTAACACTTCCAGAGAACCTTATTCCACATCCATAGAATCCACCACAGCAACCATATTTACCTCTACAGAACCCACCACAATAGCAAACACCATGACTTCTACATCATTTACCACCAAAATGGGAACAATTACTTCCACAGAGCCCACTACAGCAGCTAGCACTTCATCTGAACCAACCACCACAACTGAAAGCTTCACCACTTCCATGGAAACCTATGCTACTTCCACAGGATCCACCAAAATAGCAACCACTAACACTTCCATTTATCCCACCATCGCTTCCACAGAGTCTACCACTATAGCAACCACAAGTATATCCACAGAATCCCCCACCACAACCATCACTACTATAGAACCTACCATAGCAACAACCAACACAGATTTCACCAATCTCACTTCCACAGCAATCACTACTTCAACTGAATCTCTCACCACTATAGGAATCACCACAATGGCCACAGAGCAAACCACAAGAGCAGTAATCACCGATTCTACAGAACCCACCACCACAGCAACCCCAATCACTTCAACTGAACCCACCACCATAACATCAACCATCACGACTTTCACAAAATCCACCATCACATCAGCACCCATCAGTTTCATAGCACCCACTGCTACAGCAACATTCAATACTTTACCAGAATTCGCTACCACACCAACCAGATTTACTACTAAAGAACCAACCATGCCAGCAATCACTACCCCCTCTACTGAACCTACTACCACACCAGCAATAACCACTTCCATAAAATCCACCACCAGAACAGCAACCACCACCACTTCCACAGAACCCTTCATCACTTCCACAGAGTCTACCACAGCAAACACCATTACTTCCATAGAGCCCACCACCACAGCAACCACCTCTACATCTGAAGAATCCCACAATAGGGCAAAACTCATCACTACTATAGAACTCATCAGCAAAGGAATAACCACCACTTCAACTGAACCTACCACCGCAATAGGAACCACCACCACCTCCACAGAACCCACCACCAGAGAAAATATCTTCACTTCTAGAGAATCCTCTACCATATCAGCCACAATCACTGTAAGTGAACCCACCACCACAGCAACCACCAATTCCACTGAACCTAGCACCAAAATAGCAACTATCACCACTTCCACAGAACCCTATGCCACTACCAGAGAATCCACTACCACAACAGCAATCACTCCCACAGAGCCTGGCACTACAGTAGACATTACTACTTCCACAGAATTCCCCAACACAGCAATCTTCATCAGTACTACAGTACCCATCACATCAGCCACCACCCCTGCTCCCACTGAATACATAACCCCAGCAACCAAAATCACTTCAACTGAACCTACCACCACAGCAGGAACCATCACCACCCCCACAGAACCCACCACCCGAGCAGCAATCTTTTCATCTAGAGAATCCTCTGCCACCACAACCACAACCACTGTAACTAAACCCACTACCACAGCAACCACCAATCCCACTGAACTTACCACAATAGCAACTATCCCCATTTCCACAGAATCTACCTCCACCACAGCAGCTATCACTTACACAGAACCTGCCACAATAGCAAGCACAACTATTTCCAGAGAACCTGTTGCCACAACAGCAACCATCACTTCCACAGAGCCTGCCACTACAGTAGCCATCACTACCTCCACAGAATTCCCCAACACAGCAACCATCATCAGTCATACAGAACCCACTACAACAGCAACCACTCCTGCTCCCACTGAACACATAAACACAGCAACAATTACCACTTCAGATGAACCTCTCCCCACAACAGGAACCACCACAACTTCTAGTGAATCAACCACAAGAGAAACAATAACCACTTCTACAGAACCTACCACCACAGCAACCACCATTACTTCAACAGAACTTACCACGACACCAGCAGCCACTACCAATTTGACAGAACCTACCATGATCACGTCAGCACCCATCAGTTTCACAGCACCCAGTTCTATAGCAACCCTCAGTATGTTACCAGAACTCTCCACCACAGCAAACAGTATCACCGCTACAGAACCCAGCAGAACAGCAGTCACCACTGCTTCCACTGAACCCACCACCACAGCAACAATAACCACTTCCATAAAATCCACCACCAGAACAGCAACCACCACCACTTCCACAGAACCCTACACCATTTCCACTGAGTCTACCACAGCAAACACCATTACCTCCATAGAGCCCACCACCACGGCAACCACCACTACATCTGCAGAATCCCGCAACAGGGAAAAACTAATCTCTACCATAGAACTCATCAGCAAAGAAATAATCACTACTTCAACTGAACCTACCACCACAACAGGAACCACAACCTCCTCCAGAGAACCCACCACCAGAGCAAATATCTTCACTTCTAGAGTCAACCACAACCACTGTAAATGAACCCAGCACCACAGCAGCAACCACCAATCCCACTGAACCTAGCACCAAAATAGCAACTATAACCACTTCCACAGACCACTATGCCACTATCAGAGAATCTACTACCACAACGGTACCCTTCATTCCCACAGAGCCTGCCACTACAGTAGCCATCACTACCTCCGCAGAATTCCCCAACACAGCAACCATCATCAGTACTACAGAACTCACCACTACAGAGCCACCACTCCTGCTCCCACTGAACACATAACCACAGCAACCATCACCACTTCAAATGAACCTCTTCCCACAACAGGAACCACCACAACTTCCACAGAATCAACCACAAGAGGAGCAATAGCCAGTTCTACAGAATCTACCACCACAGCAACCACCATTACTGCAGCTGAACTTACCACCACAAAAGCAGTCACTACCACTTTGACAGAGCCCGCCATCTCATCAGCACCCATCAGTTCCATAGCACCCAGTGCTGCAGCCATCAGTACTTCACCAGAACCCTCCACCACAGCAAACAGTATCAATACCACAGAAACAACTGGAACAGAAATCACCATCCCTTCAACCCAACTCACTGCCACAGCAGCAACAACCACTCCCATAAAATCTACCACCAGAACAGCAACCGTTACCTCTCCCACAGAACCCTATACCACTACCATCAACTCTACCACAGCAACCGTCATTACTTCCATAGAGCCCACCACTATAGCAACAACTTCCACAGAATCCCACACCACAGCAACAATAATCACTACTACCAAACTCACCACCAAAAAAATCACCACCACTTTAACTGAACCTATCACCACAACTGGAACTACCACAACCTCCAAAGAACCCACTACAAGAACAACAATCAGTTTTACAGAATCTACCACCATATCAACCATGACTGCTTCAACTGAACCCAGTAGCACTGCAGCTGCTATTTCTAATCTCTAACACCACAGCAACCACCACCAATTCCACTGAACTTACTACCACCAGAGGAACCACCAATATTTCCACAGAAGAGACCACCATAACAGGACCCATTACCACTTTTAAAGAACCCACAGCCACAGCAACCGCCACAACTTCTAATGAAGGCACCACCACCACAGCAACCAACACTATTTCCACTGAGCTCTATCCTACTTCCAAAGAATCCACTTCAATAGCAACCACCACTACTTCTACAGAAACCCCCACTGCAGCAACAAACACCACTTCTACTGAACCAGCCACAATCATCACCACCACTACTTCTACTAAACCCATCATCACAGCAGCAGTCATTATAGAGCCCACCTCTACAGTAACCATCACCTCTTCCACAAAATTCCCCAACATAGCAACCATCATCACTACTACAGAACCCACCACTTCTGCTGAACCTCCCACCACAACTGCAACCATCATTCTTTGCACATAACCCATCACAATAGCAACCACCAGCATTTCTGCAGAACTCACTACTATACCAATTACCACAACTTCCACAAAATTCTCCACTACTGCAACCACCATCACATCCACCACAGCAGCAACTATTGCTTCTATAGAATCCACCTCCACAGCAACTACCACTATTTATACAGAATTTCCCACTCCAGCAATTATCAACACTAGTACAGAACCCATCACAATAACAATCACAAGTATTTTCACAAACTCCACTACCACAGCAACCACTTTCAGCATTTTCACAGAACCCACTATCACAACAGAACTCACCACCTCTTCAACAGTACCCATGTCTTCAGCAAAAGAGTCCACCAACACAATATCAGCAGAAATTACCTCCACAGTTCCTACCAAAGTAACTACTCAAATTATAATCCGCCCTCCCTCCACCATATTGCCCAATACAACTCTCTGTGTTTACAACTCCCAAACTACATCCACCTGTATAAATTTAAAGAGTTCTGGAGGTCTACAAGCAATAAATGCTGGAGAGGGTGTGGAGAAAAGGGAACCCTCTTACACTGTTGGTGGGAATGCAAACGAGTACAGCCACTATGGAGAACAGTGTGGAGATTTCTTTAAAAACTGGAAATAGAACTGCCATATGACCCAGCAATCCCACTTCTGGGCATACACACCGAGGAAACCAGATCTGAAAGAGACACATGCACCCCAATGTTCATCGCAGCACTGTTTATAATAGCAAGGACATGGAAGCAACCTAGATGTCCATCAGCAGACAAATGGATAAGGAAGCTGGGGTACATATACACCATGGAATATTACTCAGGCAATAAAAAGAATTCATTTGAATCAGTTCTAATGAGATGGATGAAACTGGAGCCCATTATACAGATCGAAGTAAGCCAGAAAGATAAAGACCAATACAGTATACTAACACATATATATGGAATTTAGAAAGATGGTAATGATAACCCTATATGCAAAACAGAAAAAGAGACACAGATGTACAGAACAGACTTTTGGACTCTGTGGGAGAAGGCGAGGGTGGGATGTTTTGAGAGAACAGCATCAAAATATGTATATTATCAAGGGTGAAACAGATCACCAGCCCAGGTTGGATGTATGAGACAAGTGCTCGGGGCTGGTGCACTGGGAAGACCCAGAGGGATCGGGTGGAGAGGGAGGCGGGAGGGGGAATCAGGATGGGGAATACATGTAAATCCATGGCTGATTCATATCAATGTATGGCAAAAACCACTACAATATTGTAAAGTAATTAGCCTCCAACTAATAAAAATAAAAGGAAAAAAAAAAACTAAACATTGAAAAAAAAATTTTAAGAGTTCTGGGAATAAATTCCTTTAATTTCTTGTTTAGAGATGTGAAAAATTATTTTCTAAACTGCTCTGAGATCTTAGGTAAAATGAACTTCAATTATTTCAATGGAACCAATCTTGTTCTAATCAAAGCAAATAAAGTGTTCAAGCAATTATATGCACTTATTGCTGTCTTGATGACTATCGCCTTTCCTATTTTTATTACTTACCTACAGCTAATAAAATGAGTTTCAGAGAAAGAAACAGACACACTTTATGAGGGGAAAAAAAAGCATTTAACAAAAGATCTCCTTAAAGAGAATGGACAATATTAAGTGAACCAGCAAAGGGTGTTGTTGCATACAAAGTCTAACCACAGTGGAGCTTGTGGTGTGCCTCAACTTGATAGGACAAAGGAGCAAACAGCAATACCAGAACCTGAATGAGAATTGGGGACTGTGGATGAAATGAATGTTATCTGTTGCTGTGAACGGTCATCACTACTGCCCACAGCAGGAAGAGAGCAGTATAATATCCCTTCCTCTTTCCTTCTCCTATTTCTTTCATCAGTGGACTCCAATAAAAATCTGAGAGATGAGGAGTTTGTATGGTTGTCCTCCCAGGATAGAAAGCTAAGCAGAGAAGGGTGACCTGCTCATTAGGAACTATTAACTCATATCAGTAGCAACCTGTTCAGCATCTTGAAACTAAACGAGTAGGTAAGGTAAAATATGAGTTCCTGACTTCTTGCACAGACAGGGAGAGAGCTAGCAGTAAGGTAAATTATAAAATTATATCAACTTTTTACTATCTTTCTCCCAGGAATGTACCAATCAATACAGACAATGAGATAGTAAACATATGTTACAACACAAAATTTTTTAAATAAATATGTAATAATAAAATTGAAATATGCATGCATAAATACATTAATGTAAATTAAATATATTATTAAATTTTAACATACTGTCTTGAGTACATCAGCACAAGCCAATAAATATTTTAAAAAAACAGTATTCTAATAAATTTATCATTTTACTTCCCCTCAAAATATCTCTCAAATTATATAATCATTTTTTAATAATGACAGTGTCATTGATTTGGAGAGTAAAAAGTCCATTCTATCCATTCTAGCAAATCTAAATGTCCAAATGGAGACATGAGGCAGAATTTTATTTATTTTAATAAAATAGAATTAAAATGAAATTTGATTACAGCAGGAAAATACTTTTTAGAGGTATATCAGGTATATTAAGGTCATTTCAAATTGCATTTATTCCTGAAAAATTAATTTTAAATTGTTTTAAACAAAAGATTAACCAACTTTTTATGGAATGTATAAAATGTCTGGGAGCATACATATTTGTATCTCTGTATATTTAACCTTTTAAGAATAACTCTGAACTCCTACTTTAAGGCACTACTATGGCCAGATTGCCCCAGTCTCCTTGTCAGCTGGCGTTACCATACTCTGGCTTGCAAATTTGTATAATATTTAAGCATTACATAAGGAATCATCATAAGCATGAGGGATCATCAGGGTCTCTGCAATGTCAGCTGTCTACTCCCTCACCTGTTTCTGCTAGTAGCAACTGAACATATCTATGCCAATTCCAATTTAATCTTCAATTTGAGGATTAAATAAATACTACTAGGCATTCATAGTCAAAAACATTTCCTACCATCAAGGAGCTTTTTATCCCTTTGAGGTTAGGAATGCATTATCTCATCTCTCCACAAAGTTTTTAATGGGGGCAATATGCCATCTCTGCCATGAGCCCTATTTCAGTCACCAGGCAAGGCTGGCCACTTGCTCACTCCTCTCCTCTCTTCCATGAACCCATGGTAAATAAGTTTGTTGGGTCACATCACACTGACACTCCAGTGAAATGTAAGGGCTCATTGGTGTTGAAAGTCTGCCATTAACTTCATTTCACATTCAGCATACCTTTCCTCCCAAGCTTCTGTTTCCCATATGCCTGTTAGGCACAACTTCCAGTCAAGACTTAGAGCCCTTCCCACATCTATTCCCTCCCAAAACCTACTCCCTGTCACTCACACTTCCAGAGCTACCCCTCACATTCTGCAAGTTGTACCCTATAGGTTTTAGGAGGGCTATTGCCCACCAGCTGCACCATACCCAGTAAGTCTGCCCGACTTCCCTACAGACATATTAATACGCTAGACACGTTCACTATGCCATCTGAAGTTCTTGTTCTTTTAGAAGAAAATTTCCCTAGATCCTGAGATTTCCCTTGAAGAGTGAAATGAAAGAACCAGGTTTCCCCCAAAAGACAGAACTGCCGCTAACAATACTGTCGCTATTCAGCCAGTCACATCCGACTCTTGGTGACCCCATGGACCATAGCCCGCAGGGCTCCTCTGTCCTTGGGATTTTCCAGGCAAGAATACTGGGGTGGGTGGCCATTTCCTTCTCCAGGGCATCATCTCAATCCAGAAATCAAACTCACATCTCCTGTTTGGCAGGACTATTCTTTACCACTGAGTCACCCAGGAAGCCCTAAAGACAGAACATGTTTTCTCAAATCACAACTATTCAAGCCCTCTGCAACATTAAATTATAAGGCTCCAGAAGTCTTAAAATGTTCTGTACATCTTTATCTCTATTTAAAATAAAAGAAAAAGGCACTCTTACTTTCCAAATTTCTCTTTAATCACATAGGAGAATACATACCCATCAGACACTACTGCCATTATAATCAAGCCCACAGCTCCTAGGAAAAAGGTTATATTATAATCATAAAAGATGACTAGGAATGACTTTTCAAATTTTTTTAGAATTTTAAACCACTTCAGGGCATCATCAGATATCATATGTGTGTATGTCTCACACCATATCCACTTGGCTGGGTGAAGGAGAGAGTGAGATGTGGGTAAACTTTGACAGAAAGTTCTGTCGAATGAAAGAGCTTAGCCACGCTGACTATGCTTCAGGGGCTGGACACAGTGGGTGTGATACACACAACAGTCACAATGACACAGGGTTGTGGCTGGAAAGCGAAAAATGCTTCGCCTAAGATGCTTCATGCAATCCAATGCCATTCACCCCAGAAACATCTTGCCATGTGTCAGGCATTGAGCTTGGTGCTTGAGTTTTAGCAAAATACAGGGTTATTATTTTCACAGAGCCAACTATTTGGCTGAGAAGGCAAACATTAAAAAAATTATATTGCAAATGTTTTGCAAAAGCAGAGAGCTGTGGGATCAAATAGGAAGGAAGCAACCTACGTTAAATGAAATTCCCTAAGCTACTGATGGCGCAGAACAGAAGGACTGATGCTGAAGCTGAAGCTCCAATACTTTGGCCACTTGACACAAAGAGCCAACTCATTGGAAAAGACCCTGACGCTAGGAAAGATTGAGGGCAAAAGGAGAAGAGGGTGGCAGAAGATGAGATGGTTAGATAACATCACTGACTCAGAGGACATGAATTTGATCAAACTCCATGATATAGTGAAGGACAGGGAATTTTGGCATGCTGTGGTCCATGGGGTCACAAAGAGCCAGATATGATTTAGCAACTGAGCAACAATTCCAAGTTCTAAAGTATAAAACGTTACAGATCAACAAGAAAATTCTGTTCAAAGACCCAAAATGGGTTTCACTGGCCTAGAATTAAGGTGTCAGAAAGGCTGTGTTCTTTCTGGAGGTTCTAGGGGAACATCAATTTCCTTGTCTTTTCCAGCCTCGAGGGGTGGCTGTGGTTTCTTCCCCCATCATCAAGGTGCATCACTGCATCCCTCTTCCATACTTAAGAACCCTTGTGATTACATGGTCCATCTAGATAATTCAGGCTAATTGGCTTATAATATGGTCAGCTGATTAGCAACCTTAATTTCATCTCCCATCTCAATACCCTCCTCACCATGTAATAGGCTTCACAGGATTCAGGGATTAGGGCACAGACATCTGGGGAGTGTATTATTCTGCCTAAGCAAATGAGTGAAAGACAGGGATGCTGCTAAACACAGGGCACAGGATCATCCCCATAAATGTCAATAGTTGTGGGGTGAAAGACCCAGCTCAAAGTTGATGGATGAGTTATGCTTGGAATGTTACAGCTAGAAGGATGTAAAAGGAACTCTGCTGCTGGGTAGCTAGCGATCTTTTGTACATTGATCTGGGCTCTAGGCACACATATGTATGCATAGATAACACGTGTAAAAATTCAAGATGTAACATGTGTGAAGGTTAAGATGTGCACATTTTATTGGAAATATGTTATACCTCCTTAAAAGGCCAATAGTCCTATACCCTAAGAAAATCACAATTCAAAAAGACACGTGTACCCCAATGTTCATTGCAGCACTATTTACAATAACCAGGAGCTGGAAGCAACTTAAATATCCATCAACAGAAGAATGGATAAAGAAGTTGTGGTACATATACACAATGGAATATTACTCAGTCATAAAAAGGAACAAAATTGGGTCATTTGTAGTTATGTGAATGAACACAGAGTCTGTCATACAGAGTGAAGTAAGTCAGAGAAAAAAACAAATATCGTATATTATTGAGTATATATGGAGTCTAGAGAAATGGTACTGATGAACCTATTTCTGCAGGGCAGGGATGGTGATGCAGACATAGAGAATAGACTGTGGACAAAGAGAGGGAAGAAGAGGATGAGACAAATACAGCATTGACTACATCCACTGTCATGTGTAAGATGGATAGCTCATGAGAAACTGCTGCATGGCACAGGGAGCTCAGCTCAGTGCTCTGTGATGACCTAGGGGGTGGGGGGCAGGGGGAGGGAGGCTCTGGAGGGAGGGGATATATGTATGTTGTTGATGTTTAGTTTCTAAGTCATGTCCAACTCTTTGAGACTCCATGGACTGTAGCTTGCCAGGCTCCACTGTCCACGGGATTTCCCAGGCAAGAATACTGGAGTGGGTTGTCATTTCCTTCCTTCTAGGGGATCTTCCCAACCCAGGGATCAAAGCTGTGTCTCCTGCATTGGCAGGCAGAATCTTTACCACTGAACACCAGGGAAGCCCAAATATCTGTACACATACAGCTGATTCACTTTGCTGTACAGCGGAAACGAATGCAACACTGTAAAGTAGTTATACTCCAATTTAAATAAATAAGAAAAAAATGCCAAAAATTAAATGCCAACTTTAAAGTACCTGTTAAACTTATGAGATTTAAGATATGGAGGCAAATACTGGAAGGAACCACTCAAGAGTTGGAAACACTTACCTCTGAGGAGCAGGACTGAGATGTGAAAGGGTAGAACGGGGGGAGCATTTTTTCCCCTTAGAGTCTCAGTTGACCTATAAAAATTTAAAATATGACAAAAATAGGGGGAAAAAACTCTGCTGAGTCATTTAGCTTGGTAATCTGAGAGCCTCACCTAACAAAGGCCCACTGAACTGAACTGAGGTGAACAGATGAGACAGAGAAAATCTACATTAAGCCACCACCAGCAAAACTTGTTCTATTTAACACATGCATGGTACTGCCAAACAGTAATAACTTTATAAATATAAGCTCATTTAATCCTCAAAAGAATTATTATGCTCCATCAAACAGCCTAAAAGTGTCAGAGTGTCAGGATTTGGTAGTCTATAAACTTTTGGACTTCCCAAGTTATGATAGTAGTAAAGAACCTTCCTGCCAGTGCAGGTAGATGTAAGAGACTCAGACTAAATTCTTGGGTCTGGAAGATTCCCTGGGGAAGGGCATGGCAACCTATTCCAATTTTCTTACCTGGAGAATCCCATGGACAGAGGAGCCTGGCAGGCCGCAGTCCACAGGGTCACACAGAGCCAGACACGACTGAAGCAACTTAGCACATGCACAAACTTATGGATGTTAGAGCTCTGAAATACCCACTTTCTATATTACTAATTCTGGACAAAATAATTGATAAAACTGAATGTCTCACATTTACTTAAGCTTACTCTCTCTCTTTCTCTCTCTAATACCTCCCAGAAATAGCCATGACATAAATAAGCCCAGTTTATCTTTGTTGACAAGTTTTTTTCATTAGTAAAGATAATGGCCACAGGACTGGAAAAGGTCAGTTTTCATTCCAATCCCAAAGAAAGACAATGCCAAAGAATGCTCAAACTACCACACAATTGCACTCATTTCACACGCTAACAAAGTCATGCTCAAAATTCTTCAAGGCAGGCTTCAATAGTACCTGAACCGTGAACTTCCAGATGTTCAAGTTGGATTTAGAAAAGGCAAAGGAAGCAGAGATCAAATTGCCAACATCTGTGGGATCATCAAAAAAGCGAGAGAGTTTTAGAAAAACATCCACTTTTGGTTTATTGACTATGCCAAAGCCTTTGACTGCGTGGATCACAACAAACTGCAGAAAATTCTTAAAAAGATAAGAATACCAGACCACCTGACCTGGCCTCCTGAGAAATCTGTATGCAGGTCTAGAAGCAACAGTTAGAACTGGACATGGAACAACAGACTGGATCCAAATCAGTAAAGGAGTACATCAAGGCTGTATATTGTCACTCTGCTTATTTAACTTATATGCAGAATACATCATAAGAAATGCTGGACTGGATGAAACACAAGATGGAATCAAGACTGCCGGGAGAAATGTCAATAACCTTAGATATGCAGATGACACCACACTTATGGCAGAAAGTGAAGAATTAAAGAGCCTCTTGATGAAAGTGAAAGAGGAGAGTGGAAAAGTTGGCTTAAAACTCAACATTCAGAAAACTAAGACCACAGCATCTGGTCCCATCAGTTCATAGCAGATAGATGAGGAAACAATGGAAACAGTGACAGGCTTTATTTTGGGGGGCTCAAAAATCACTGCAGATGGTGACTGCAGCCATGAAATTAAAGGATGCTTCCTCCTTGGAAGAAAAGCTATCACCAACCTAGACAGCATATTAAAAAGCAGAGTCACTACTTTACCAGCAAAGGTCCGTCTAGTCAAAGTTATGGTTTTTCCTGTAGTCATGCATGGATGTGAGAGTTGGACTATAAAGAAAACCTAGCATCGAAGAACTGATGCTTTTGAACTGTGGTGTTGGAGAAGACTCTTGAGAGTCCCTTGGACTGCCAGGAGATCCAACTTGTCAGTCCCAAAGGAAATCAGTCCTGAAGATTCATTGGAAGGACTGATGCTGAAGCTGAAACTCCAGTACTTTGGCCACCTGATGTGAAGAACTGACTCATTTGGAAAGACCTTGATGCTGGGAAAGATTGAAGGTGGGAGGAGAAGGGGATGACAGAGGATGAGATGGTTTGATGACATCACCAATTCAATGGATTGGAGTTTGAGTAGGCTCTGGGAGTTGGTGATGGACAGGGAAGCCTGGTGTGCTGCAGTCCATGGGGTCACAAAGAATCGGGCATGACTGAATGACTGAACTGAACTGGACTGAAAGATAACAATAGTAGTAGTCACACTTATAAATCTTTAGCACTTGGTTATATTAAGGGTAGTCTACCCTTAATGAGATAGTAAAGGATGACTGACCTCAGTTTCTAATACTGTTACTAATGGGGCACATCCAGGTTTTGTGGGACCGGAATCTTATACCATTTGGGTGGTCCTCTTAAGGAAAAGAATACAAAATTATAAATTCCAAATCATGTAAAAACAAGAGTGAATGTTTACTTAGAAAAATGTAAGAAATCTCAACAAATTATAAACTTTTAAAAACTAACACAATCTCCCCCCCAAAAATCTTAATAATCAACCACCTAAAAAATGTCTACATTCTTAGTAAGTTGCATTTTTTATAGTCTTTGATTACCACTTCAAATGACATGACTTAATGAGATGTTTCTTACAGAAATTATCATTTTCTGTAAGAAACAAAAAATAATAATTCAGCTTCCCTTTAGCATGTATGTGTGTGCTCAATTGTGTCCAACTCTGCAACCCCATGTACTGTAGGCTGCCAGACTCCTCTATCCATAGAATTTTCCAGGCAAAAAATACTGGAGTGGGTTGCCATTTCCATCTCCAGGGGAACTTCCCACCTCAGGGATTGAATCTCCATCTCTTGTGTCTTCTGCATTGGCAGGCAGATTCTTTACCACTTGAAGCATCTGGGAAGCATGCATGATTAAAATATATTTTTATTATTGATAGTTTAGAAATTTCATTTAAGCTTTACAACTCACTGTTGGCGATAGCATGTAAATTTTTTAAATCATTGCCAGATATTGGGAAATTTTGCCAAGTTTCCTTCATATATGAGCTATAAGAGTTCAAAGTAATGAAAGTTTTCTTATAAAAGTGACTTATCTTAAACATTTTTTGAAATCATGCAGTTTATTGTTAATGTCCTCAATTATAGTAATATATTAAAAGTTTTATAATATTTTTGACAATACTAACATTTCCTGGATACATATAAAATATGTGGCTCAAAATAAAGATGTACTCATTGTTTAAATTGGAGCTTCTCAAGTGGCTCAGTGGTAAAGAATTCTCCTGCCAATGTAGGAGATGAGGGTTCAATCCCCGGATCAGGAAGATTCCCTGGAGAAGGAAATGGCAACCCACTCCAGTATTCTTGCCTGGGAAATCCCATGGACAGAGAATCCTGGAGGGCTACAGTCCATGGGATTTCAAAAGAGTCAGAATAGCTTAGTTCATGCACTATGAAAACAGAAAATATGAATATTATATTCCACACTTGATCTTAGCCAAAAGGCCGAGAAGCGATGAATATTATATTCCATGATATTCTTGAGATAGATATAGAACAGATGATAAATAGCCCATGGGGTCACAAAAGAGTCAGACATGACTTATCAACTAAACAACAATAATTAAGGCAAGTTTCCATTTTGACTAGGCATCAATGAGAACTAAATTATATCTTTACAATTTTCTGTATCTGATGAGTAAGAAATTTTTCACAGTCTCTGTACCTTTCAAAATTTGTTTCTCTTCCTCTGTCCACTTTTCTTTTGGGGCTAGTTACTCTAAGAAATGTTTTTACACTGACGTGACATTTGGCCCTACACATTCATATCACAAAGCAAAGTAACATAATTATTTCCAGAAGCTGCTTTTACACCAAGAAGCCTAGTAATAACTTAACTATATCTAAAAGTGACTGTGACCCACATAAATATATCCTATTATGTCCAAATTAAATATATCCCTCCTCTCCAGTTCCCCATAACACATTCTCCAAAAGGCTTGCAACACCCTCTCCAGTGCTACCAGAAACAAAAGGAAGTGAGACAGAAGAATTGAAGAGGAAAAAGACATTAGTCTTAATCTTTCATGGTTAAATATTTTATTACTGTAAATATTGCAAGAAAAAAAAAAAAAAAAGAACTTCCCTGGTCGCTCAGACAGTAAAGAATCTGCCAGCAATGCAGGAGACATAGGTTCTATCCCTGGGTGGGGAAGATTCCCTGGAGAAGGGAATGATACCCACTCCAGGATTCTTGCCTGGAGAATTCCATAGAGAAAGGAGCCTCTCCATAGAATGGAGGATGGTGGGCTACAGTCCATGGGGTTGCAAAGAGTTGGACACAACTGAGTGACTAATCACAACACAGTACATTACAAAATGTATGACCATATGACTACTTTGATATGCATTCTCCTATAATTAAGAGGCTGGCTCCATTTTTGATGTTTGACCATTGACAGCTTTTAAGTCCCTAAGCTCTTCCCTGTCTTTCCACATCTGAACAACTAAGAGAATAAATTCAGTGTGTATTTCATGTTTTTTGGTGTCCGAGAACAATTCGAACTTCACAGTACCCAAACCCACCGTGAACTCTTACCCAGACCCACCTGTCTAAAAGCTGGAAAGGCTCAGCTCACTTTCTCTGCTTCTCTTAAGCCACCTGGACCAGACTGTACCCACACTTACCTCCCCAGAAAGTCCATGCTGACTGTCCGTGAAATCTGCATAATATCAAAAACATCACTAATACTAAGGTCATTTTCCAGTATGTTAAACTTTCAGAATCCAGTTTGATGGGTTTGTCATGACACTAGCTAATGCTTTGTAAATCTGCACTCAACCAGGACAGCAGGAAACTTGGGTTTCCAGGCAAATGTGGACATCGAGGTCACAGGAAGAGGCCACCTGCAGCATATTCTTTCTGCCTGTGATCCATCTCTCCAGCTCTACCCTGCTCTGATCTATGAGACTGAACTTCTATTTCTCCTCTCTTTCATGAAATGGGAAGCCTGGTACTTTTGACACTCATTTGCAAACCTGACTCTGCTCCTTTGCACTTCTGACTTTTCCTGATCAACTGTGTTCTTATCATCTGGTTACTATTATTGCAAATTTGACCTCTGTGTGTTAAATCCTGGTCTCTATCTTTTGGACCCCAATTTGTCACCTGATACAAACCCAATCTTGATCTTTACTTCATGATTCAGTTTGTTGTTGTTATTTTTAATTTTATGCTACATCTATTGATTGACTGCTTTCTATGATTTGCCAATGTCAGCTCATGAAGGGCAATATAACAGGGAAGATTAAGAGACAAGGTAAAAAGAACCTAAAATATGGCACAAACCCATGCAGCAAGTTGATGCCAAGAGATCAAGGAGTCTATCTGGATCCTAATTACTTCATATTCATTCAAGAAAAAAGTTTGATTATTTTTTTAAGAAATAATTAGAGATCAAGACATCATCCATCAGATTCATCTTACTAGGGAAGCTCAATGGAATTGAAGGCTTCTGTATACAGAAAAGCCACACATTGAATTCCTAACTGAGCTACACATCTTACAACTATCTTATAACTGTGTGTGTTGCTTCCAGAAATGATTAGAAGAATAATATGAGTATCTAGGAAAGTCACCCTCACTACAGGGAGACCGCTTGAAATGCTAGGCTGTAATCATTCCCACCTTCCAAATACTGTTTTGAAGTAAAGAGCATGCAGACACCTGATAGACAACTAAGTTTGACTGTCTTAAATCTAAACCTCTTCACTATGTTTCAGGGTTTCAAATAAACCATAAAGCATCTTTGTGAAAATAAAGAGCTACTATTCCTTCTACCAATTTAATACAACCCTTTACAAACGTTCATGACTTAGTAAGCAGGAAGAAGGCTAGATTTCAACTCTCACTTGCCCCTATTTCTGGGCACCTTTGATCAGTGAGCAACTCATACAAGCATATTGGCAGACTTGATATTGTCAATAATGACTAGAGGATGACTATAGCCTCTCAACTTTCACCTTATTAGTTTTGGACATCACTGACCAAAATTGAGGGAGAGAACATAACTAAGCTCTCTCTCTGTCCCTGACTGCTCTGGTGAAGAGGAAGTGTATTCTCTTGTACATACACTAATGTGATTGCCTGGTTGATAGCTGAGACCACTGTGGTCAGGAACTCTTCTCTGCTTTTCCTAAGCCTGAGTCTTGGACGCTCATGGTCTGGAGACTAATCTCCATTATTCAGCCACCATAAACAACACCTGAAAGGATATGCAGTGAAAGATGAAACACTTAGGTCCATCTCCAAAATACTTAGAGATTAATCCAAAAAACAGATTGAATACTCCAAAAGAGTATTGAAAAGACCCAAGAAGTAGAGAGCAACCTGAAGGGCTTTCTGTCTGTCAGCTATAAAATGAGCAAGTTGCCACTGTAGAACACAACAAAGGCTTTATCCCTCATCCTAACAAGATGCTTCTGCTAAAACAGGAAACTGCTTCAACTGAGTGACAGTATTTTATGAGCCTTGAAGATTGCTGTGGAAAAGGCCTGCCAAAAGAAGCCACTAAATAATTTTAAATTTCATGTCCCAAAGAATAAAGTTTTCTAGAAAGCAAAAAATAATCCAAAAAATGATACGTCCTTAAAACATGCCAATTCAGAGATTCTCACTTCTCATGGACATAGGTGATGCCAACTGTCTGCTTGGTTAATTGAAAGAGAAGGAATTAAAATATCAAAGGAGGCTTCTGCTGCTAAGCACAGTTTCTCTAACCTTCTGATGCCGACTCTCAAGGATATTATCCTGGAGACAGAATCAACTTTATAGACTTTTTTACTTCCAGAAAACTCTACTGTTATCCCAACATAAAATGTCTCAACTCCCTGCGTCACTGAGCATTAGATTATGAAAATCTTTTTAAGTATAGAGTTTTATGAAGAAGGAAATGGCAACCCACTCCAGTATTTTTGCCTGGAGAATCCCATGGACAGAGGAGCCTGGCAGGCAAGAGTCAGACATAACTTAGCAACTAAATCACCATCAATAGATTTTTAACTAACAGATGATGTCTTAGGCACAAAAGATAATTCCAAACCAATTTGCCAACTTTGCAAAGTATCTGTACCCAAGGTGTTGGCAAACTACAGTTCTTTTGGAAGGAAAAGAAAATCTTTCACACAGACACTCTACCCTAGATTGAGAAACAAATCTAAGACACAAGATACAGTGCCAAAAATGAAATAAAGAAAACAATGTAAATAGTGTTCTGTCCTAATTTAAACAGAGTATAATCTCATACAAATGAGAGGAAGATGAAATAGAAAGAACATGCTGGAGATGGATGACTTCACAGGGCATGAATCTGGGAAGTTTAAACTATAAGAACAGGGAGCTGTTCTAGACACATATATATTAATGTGAAAGAGAAAAAAGTAAGAAAAAAGCATTCAAAACCTCATGGAGGCATTACTTATTAAGAAACTCTGTATCTATTGGTATTATTACCTAGAGCTGTCCTAAAAAATGTTTCACACACTTGGTGGTTTAAAACACAAAAATGAGTTTACGACCCACCTCCCAGAATATTGGAAATAAAAGCAAAAATAAACAAATGGGACCTAATGAAACTTAAAAGCTTTTGCACAATGAAGGAAACTATAAGCAAGGTGAAAAGACAGCCTTCAGAATGGGAGAAAATAACACCAAACGAAGCAACCGACAAAGGATTAATCTCAAAAATATACAAGCAGCTTCTGCAGCTCAATTCCAGAGAAATAAATGACCCAATCAAAAAATGGGCCAAAGAACTAAACAGACATTTCTCCAAAGAAGACATACAGATAGCTAACAAACACATGAAAAGATGCTCAACATCACTCATTATCAGAGAAATGCAAATCAAAACCACAATGAGGTACTGTTACCTGCCAGTCAGGATGGCGGCTATCCAAAAGTCTACAAGCAATAAATGCTGGAGAGGGTGTGGAGAAAAGGGAACCCTCTTACACTGTTGGTGGGAATGCAAATTAGTATAGCCACTATGGAGAACAGTGTGGAGATTTCTTAAAAACCTGGAAATAGAACTGCCATATGACCCAGCAATCCCACTCCTGGGCATACACACCAAGGAAACCAGACCGCAGCACTGTTTATAATAGCCAGGACATGGAAGCAACCTAGATGCCCATCAGCAGACGAATGGATAAGGAAGCTGTGGTGCATAGACACCATGGAATATTACTCAGCCATTAAAAAGAATACATTTGAATCAGTTCTAATGAGATGGATGAAACTGGAGCCCATTATGCAGAGTGAAGTAAGCCAGAAAGATAAAGACCAATACAGTATACTAACACATATATATGGAATTTAGAAAGATGGTAACAATAACCCTATATGTAAAACAGAAAAAGAGACACAGATGTACAGAACAGACTTTTGGACTCTGTGGGAGAAGGCAAGGGTGGGATGCTTTGAGAGAACATCATCGAAACAAGTATACTATCAAGGGTGAGACATATCACCAGCCCAGGTTGGATGCATGAGACAAGTGCTCGGGGCTGGTGCACTGGGAAGACCCAGGGGGATGGAGTAGGGAGGGAGGCGGGTGGGGGGATGTGGATGGGGAATACATGTAAATCCATGACTGATTCATGTCAATGTATGGCAAAAACCACTACAATATTGTAAAGTAATTAGCCTCCAACTAATAAAAATAAATGAAAAAAAAAAAAAAAAAAAACACAAAAATGTATAGCCTCACGGTTCTGGCTGTCACAAGCCTGCCTCTGCCTCTGGGTGGGGAGCAGCCAGTACACAGCCAGCTAGCTCTCCTTTGGTATTTGCTCAATCCTTTGTTCCGTGAGCAGGCCAGGCTGTTAGGTTAGAGCTTTTCACGTTAGGTTACAGTCATCCACTGGATCATCGAAAAAGCAAGACAGTTCCGGAAAAACATCTACTTATGCTTTATTGACTATGCCAAAGCCTTTGACCGAGTGGATCATGACTAACTGTGGAAAATTCTTAAAGAGCTGGGAATACAAGAGCACCTGACTTGCCTCCTGAGAAATCTGTATGCAGGTCAAGAAGCAACAGTTAGAACTGGACATGGAACAACAGACTGGTTCCAAACAAGTAAAGAACGTCAAGGCTATATACTGTCACCCTGCTTATTTAACTTATATGCAGAGTACATCATGCAAAAGACCAGGCTGGATGAAGCCCAAGCTGGAACCAAGATTGCCAAGAGAAATATCAATAACCTCAGATATGCAGATGACACCACCCTTATGGCAGAAAGCAAAGAACTAAAGAGCCTCTTGATGAAAGTGAAAGAGGAGAGTGAAAAGCTGGCTTAAAACTCAACATTCAGAAAACTAAGACCACGGCATCTGGTCCCATCACTTCATGGCAAATAGATGGAGAAACAGCAGAAACAGTGAAGGACTTAATTTTGGGGGATCCAAAATCACTGCAGATAGTGACTGCAGCCATGAAATTACAAGACGCTTGCTCCTTGGAAGAAAAGCTATGACCAACCTAGACAGCATATTAAGAAGCAGAGACATTACTTTACTAGCAAAGGTCCATCTAGTCAAAGCTATGGTTTTTCCTGTAATCATGTATGAATGTGAGAGTTGGACCATAAAGAAAGCTGGGCACCGAAGAATTGATGTTTTTGTACTGTGGTGTTGGAGAAGACTCTTGAGAGTCCCTTGGACTGCAAGGAAATCCAACCAGTCTTTCCTAAAGGAAATCAGTCCTGATTATTCATTGGAAGGACTGATGCTGAAGCTGAAAGGTCAATATTTTGGCCACCTGATGGGAACAACTGACTCATTTGAAAAGACCCTGATGCTGGGAAAGATTGAAGGTGGGAGAAGGGGACAACAGAGGATGAGATGGTTGGATGGCATCACCGACGTGATGGACATGAGTTTGTGTATGCTCTGGGAGTTAGTTATGGACAGCGAAGCCTGCCATGCTGAAATCCATGAGGTCACAAAGAGTCGGACATGACTGAGCACCTGAACTGAACTGAACTGACATGGTTCTGGAGGCTAGAACTTCAAAAACCAAAGTGTGGGCAGGGCCTTGCTCCCCCTGAGGGAAGAATCCTTGCTTGCTTCTCCCACTTCCTGGTAGCTCCAGGCATCCCTTGGCTTATGACAGCATAATTCCAATCTCTGCCTGTCTTCCGACAACATTCTCCCTGGGTCAGTATGTGACCGTCTTCTCATCAGGACATATCATAATAGAGCCCACTCCAGTATGACCTCACCTTAACTGATTACATCTGCAGTGACCCTCCCTCCAAATAAAATCACACTCTGAGTTACTGGGGGTTAGGATTTAAACATATCTTTTGGAGAGCAGAGGCATAATTTAAGCCATAACATAATTTAACATGCATCACTTGTCATCTTTTTCCTAAAATCATGTCAAATAATACTTGCTGCTGATCCCATGTATCCACTACCTGTGCTAAAGTAAAGGTTTGCATTTTAGCTAATTAGCTAATAATCTGGAATTCATAAATATTAACATTATTAAAACAAGGCAAATTTGTATTCTAAACTAACAAACTTCAGAAGCATAAAACCCAAGTTCAAGACTCCAGAAGACAAAAACTTTCCAAAGTAAATTTCTGGGTTTCTTTTGGTAAATATAAGTAGGCTTTCAAAAAATAATAGAGCCTATGTCACACTGGTTCTTTCACTTTCCTATAAGTTAATATTAAGAAGCTAAAAAATATTAAGAAGCTAAAGTAGAGGACTAAATCATGAGATATTAAATAATAATCAAAGCTCAGAATGGTTTCATAAAGGAATGAAATGTGAGAAGTTTTGTTTTGATGGATAAGTAGACAAATGTTACATGAGAAGTAGAATCCAAAAGAAGTGACAGCTCCAAGAGTGAAGTGAGTGATATGCATAAAAGTTGTGAAAAATTCCTATTTAAATTGTACATCTAATATTTCACATATTCCTCTACATATTTTTGAAATATAGGAAAGTGGAATGTGACCAAGTCAACAGTACCTGATGTTACAGTTCCCATTTCCAAAAGAAATTCTGTCTTCCATCAAATAGAATAAAATCAGGTTTAGCAGGCAGATATTAAGTACCTGATTTACACAATAGTCTATATTGGAAGCTATGGTCAGTACAAAGATGAACAAAATACCAAATATGTCCCTAACTAAGTGGACAAGTCAGACAGACATCCACGTTACTGTAATAAAAGGCATAATGAGGTGGGTGCAAAGTGCAATGGGATTTATACAACAAAATGGGTTCCTTTCACTAATATTTTATAGTGCCTGTCATGTCTTCAATCTTTTTATTATTCTTTCCCAACTTGCACATTATATCTTGGATAAAATGGGAATGATTTATAAAGGGTATCTTTTTTTATTAAAATCATTAGACATTTTTAAGAAGCATGGGAAGCTCAGTCTTTGAGACCCCAGGTGCACATAGATTACCTAAATTTCCAGAAAACTAAATTCAGCACTTAGAAAAATCTGGCGCGGTGAATCCCAGTGCACTTGTTCCTCTGGAGGAAGACAAAGGACAACTGTCAAATGCAGTAAATGACAACCATCTATTCTCTTATTTAAGCAGAACTTTTCAATCCAGTCATGACCTTCTCTTCCAGCAGAATATTTGCTATCTTCAAAAAGAATGGAATAGGGGAAATGGCAGTTTATAAAAACCATTGTTGCGGCCCTGGTCCTTCTCACTCCTGTCCCCAGCCTTCACTTACCCTTGGATTGCGAACATGCTCAAGCACAGAATCCATTTAACTAATAATTTAACCACGTTGAGAAAGAAGAAGCCACAAGGGTAGGTACTGGTCATTTTCTAAATCTAGGAAAAGAGACTTCTGATATGCTTTTCATGAAGGTGCAGAGAGTGTTGCTGTTCTTCTTATATACTTGTAAAATATGTGACAGGAAACATGATAAAGAATATTATTCATTCATTACATTCTTCTTCATTCTTAGGGGAATATCTTTTCCTTTATGATTTTCAGGCTACTTTTATAATTTCCATTTTGGTATTTGTTGTTTCATAGTTTCAGTAATATATAATTAAATAATATATATGCACTGCAGGCAGACTCTTTACCATCTGCGCCACCAGGGGCTCCTTTTTTTGGCATTAGCCTACATAAATCTAAGAGTTGGTGTCTTTTAGCAATTTTAAAAAATTGCCAGCATTGTCTATCAAATAATATCTCTACCACCTTCAATGTCTTTTCTTTCTGGGATTCCAAGAAAGATACATACATTATCCTAGTCCTTGTGGCTCTATCTTCTATGTCTTTTAACTGTTTTTATATCATCCACTTATTTTCTCCTATATTGCATTCAGGATAACTTCTTCATACTTATCTTTTGTTCACTTTTGAGTTACACCTAATTTGAAGTTAAATACACCCTCTGAGTTTTTTTTTTTAGTTCAATTTATGGGGTTTTTTTCCATTTCTAGAAGATAATTTGCTCATTTTAAAATTTACTTTGTTTTTTTCATGGTGCTTTGTTCTTACATGTATTTTCAAGCATATATATCCTTACATTTATGTCTGATAATTCCATTAACTGAAGTCCTTTGAAGGTCTAATATAGCTATTTGTTTCTGCTGATTCTCCTGACATGATTTGTACATGTGGGGTCAGTTATTCTTGACTATGAGCTTTTTATTCTTTGTGGCCTGGAATGAGGATAAGTTCCTTCAGAAAAGAAATTTAAATTAAGGTTACAAAACTCTAAGAGTAGCAGCTTGTTTCCCAAGTCCTCTTTTTTACTCAGCACCAAGTATCTAGTTAGCTGAAGTTTTTGCTGCGCTTCATTAGATTAGATCCATTCTGTTACAATAGAGAGTCACTCTGTGTTCTGTTTTAGTAATTCTCTTGATCTGAAAGTCATTGATTCATACCTCTGCCTGTTAGAAAATCTATACATCTCCTGATACTATAGGCCTTCTTGACCCTTCTTGGCAAAAGTGACCCCTAACTGTCATTTCATAATATGTTTTATGTCAGGTCAGGATAATCTTCCCCTTTATGTTTGTATTTCCAAAAAATGTCATTGTTTCTATTTTTTGTTCAAAATATCAAGTGATTTATTTTCTGTGAATATTTGCTTATTTTCTCAGTCAAAACTAACTAGTTCTTTGCCTACTCATCTTACTGCTCATCATTTTGTTTACTATGTTTGCCCTTTATTTCTGCGACCTCCCTTTCTCACTACACTATAAGTGTATCCACCAATATACAAACTATGAATCAGATAGACACCAGAACTTGAAGGTGCCCGTGCCCTAGTGATGAAAGTAACATGGTATATTATGCTAATAATGATTTTGCTCCAAAGTGTCTACTCAAAGATAGTTATATTCAAACACATCTAGAGACACAAAGAATAGGCACCAAAACCAGTTTTTCTCAAGAATTTCACATATTTACCCTTATTCACTGTTTTACCAGGCTTCCCAGCTGGCGCTAGTGGTAAAGAACCTGCCTGCCAATGCAGGAGACATAAGAGACTCAGGTTCGATCCTGGGATCAGGAAGGTCCTCTGGAGGAAGGCATGGCAACCCATCTCATTATTCTTGCCTAGAGAATCCCTGTTAGAGGAGTCTGGTGGGCTGCCGTCCACTGGGTCACAGAGTCAGACACGACTGAAGTGACCTAGCATGCATTCACGGACTGCTTTAACTTCTCTCCTTGGACCAAGTGCTTCCATGTCTGCAAAGGCTTGAAAAATGGTTCAGAATTGACAGAATGTGACATAGAAAAAAAAATCAACTCTAGTAGCCAACTTTTGTGAAATATTTACTATGTGCCTACTATATCCTAACTGCATTTTTATTTCATTTAACCCTCACAAGAACCTTAAAAAGAGATACCAATATTGTAACTCCACAATTTACACATTATGATCTGAATTATGGGCTAGTTAGAAAGAAAAGCATCCCAAGGTTACACAACTGGCCATTGGCAAAACCATAATGCTAAGCCAGATGCATTTGGTACCAGTCTGTGCTTTTAAATATTAACATACATAGAACTGAAATCAGCAAGGTTAATTCCTCCAGCTCCATCCTTCTTTCTCAAGATTGCTTTGGTTATTCGGGGTCTTTTGTGTTTCCATATGAATTGTGAAATTTTTTGTTCTCGTTTTGTGAAAAATGCCATTGATAATTTTATAAGAGTTACATTGAATCTGTAGATTGCTTTGGATAAGTGCTTATAGTAATTTTCATAATATTGATTCTTCCAATTCAAGAACATGTCATCTTTGGTTTCTTTCATCAGTGTCTTATAGTTTTCTGTATACAGTTCTTTTGTCTCCTTAGGTAGGTTTATCCCTAGGTATTTTATTCTTCTTGTTGCAATGGTGAATGGAATTGATTCCTTAATTTCTCTTTCTGATTTTTCATAGATAGTGTACAAGAATGCAAGGGATTTTAGTGTATTGATTTTGTATCCTGCAATTTTACTAAATTCACTGATTAGCTCTAGTAATTTTCTGATAGTATCTTTAGGGTTTTCTGTGTATAGTTCCATGCCATCTGCAAATAGTGAGAATTTTACTTCTTCTTTTCCAATCTGAATTCCTTTTATTTCTGTTTCTTCTCTGATTGTCATGGCTAGGACTTCCAAAACTATGTTGAATAATAGTGGTAAGAGTAGGCACCCTTGTCTTATTCCTGATCTGGAAGGAAATTCTTTCAGTTTTTCACCATTGAGAATAATGTTTGCTGTGGGCTTAGTATTGCATATGACCTTTATTATGTTGAGGTATGTTCCTTCTGTATCTCTCAGTAATAAATAGTTCTCTATTTCAGTTTTTCAAAGTCAACTTAAGAAACATATAAGAAACATCATAAACCAAAGTCAATTTGCTTAAAAAGGAACTT
Source organism: Muntiacus reevesi (assembly GCF_963930625.1). Lineage (NCBI taxonomy): Eukaryota > Metazoa > Chordata > Mammalia > Artiodactyla > Cervidae > Muntiacus > Muntiacus reevesi. Next base: position 29,792,476 of record NC_089270.1, on the reverse strand, counting down.
AACATTGACTACAAATCATTTTACTTACTAGTCAATAGTGAGTCAATAGTGTGGGCAGCTGTTCAAACAAATGAAGTTGACTGAGCCTGTGCTAACAGGGTTACTGAGGGTTACAATGACCTGTGCACACCCACCTCAAAAGGCTGTAATGACAGAAGGTGAATTAATAAGACAGCATGCTCAGAAATGACCTTAGCACACAACAAACACTCACAAAATATTGCTGTTGTTCAGTCTCTAAGTTGTGTCTGACTCTGTGACCCCATGAACTGCAGCACAACAGTCTTACCTGTCCTTCGCTGTCTCCTGGAATCTACTCCAACTCATGTCCATTGAGTCGGTGGTGCCATCCAATCATCTCATCCTCTGTCATCCCCTTATCCTCCTGCCTTCAATCTTTCACAGCATCAGGGTCTTTTCCAATGACTCAGTTCTTAATATCAAGTGGCCAAATTATGGGAGCTTCATTAGCATCAATATAAAAATAAAATAGCAATAAATTCAGGAACATACTAACAGAGAACACTGAAAAAACTAAAAATGTTCAGTAGAAAAAAATCAAAGAGGTGAATGTGATTTGAAAATATTTTTATCTGGCAAAGGAATGGTAAGGAAACAATATTAATATCAATGTTATTAATATTTATATATTGATATTAATATTTAAACTAAAGCAGAGAAATTGTAAGGTGGTTCTGATGTGAGCTATCAAATATTTCTTCAGTCAGTGAATACTTTTGTGGTCCTTTTTTATGAAAGACATTATAAATGATGAGGAGAGAAAGTAATGTATAATTTCTGGCAAGGAATTAAATTTTAATGGAGTAAAGTAATATGTTATACAAATAAATAACTATACTTCAATACAAAATATCACTACAAAGTTAAATAGATGTCACTCCCTAATAAGAAATCACTTTTGGCAAGAAGAATCAGGAAATACCTATAGTGTCAAAGGATGTGCAGGATTTCTGACGGTCAGAGATGTGAACCAACAGCTTTCACAGCCAGAGAGTTACTAAAGCAACATACAGAGCTAGTAAAGCATGTCCAAAACAAAGCATACAAAATGCATAATTTTAAAAGTTTAGATTACAGATTTGGATGGAATCATTAAAAAAAGATAGAAATGATCAATTCTAGATTCTAAGAAAATTCAAAATAGTTAATTTCAAAAAATGGATTCTTGAATTGGAGAATGGGAGTATTTTTGCAATGAAACTTCTAAGATTAGAGGATCTTATTGTAAAGATTAATTAGTAATTTGTCTGGAAGATGTGCCTAGAAGGATTAAAGAAAATGTAGTAGAGAAATGTTATATGGAAAAGTATTGTACAATAGTCTGTTTCTCTTTATATCATCTTTATATAAATATATATACTATTTTATAAACATGTAAACTATATCTTATATAGTTTATAAATCTATATCTCTGTTTTCTTTATTTATTAATATATGTTCTCTAGTAAGCATACACTGAGCACCTAAAATGCACAAGTTCTTTAGTTAAAGGTTCTGAATATAATTCTGCCTTGTCTTCTATGAGTTGGAAGTATTGCCGACTAATAGAGAACTCAAGGCTTTGCAATCTCCTCCATTGCACCAATCAAGGGTAGAAGATGTGGTAGGCTTTGTGACTCTGTGCTGGCAGCCGCAATGTGACATTTGGAGAGTCCTCTTGAAATAAAACTCTACTTCCAATACAGCAGTAGTCTCAGAGAAAAGAGTTTTTCCTATCATCTAATAATAATAGAGTTTTACTCAATGTATCACTTCATAGGAAATAGATGGGGAGACAGTGGAAACAGTGTCAAACTTTATGTTTTGGGGCTCCAAAATCACTGCAGATGGTGATTGCAGCCATGAAATTAAAAGACACCTACTCCTTGAAAGGAAAGTTATGACCAACCTAGATAGCATATTAAAAAGCAGAGACATTACTTTGCCAACAAAGGTCCATCTGGTCAAGGCTATGTTTTTTCCGGTGGTCATGTATGGATGTGAGAGTTGAACTGTGAAGAAAGCTGAGCGCCAAAATATTGATGCTTTTGAACTGTGGTGTTGGAGAAGACTCTTGATAGTCCCTTGGACTGCAAGGAGATCCAACCAGACCATCCTGAGGGAGATCAGTCCTGGGTGTTCATTGGAAGGACTGATGCTGAAGCTGAAACTCCAGTACATTGGCCACCTCATGCGAAGAGATGACTCACTGGAAAAGACCCTGATGCTGGGAGGGATTGGGGGCAGGAGGAGAAGGGGACAACAGAGGATGAGATGGTTGGATGGCATCACTGACTTGATGGACATGGGCTTGGGTAGACTCCGGGAGTTGGTGATGGACAGGGAACCCTGGCATGCTGCGATTCATAGTGTCACAAGAAGTAGGACTTGACTGAGCGACTGAGCTGAACTGATCTGAACTGAACTCAATGTATAAGAAACTTATTCAAGATTTTGAATTCATGAAATTTTAATTGAGAGGTTATTTACTCTAAATACTTTTTCTTTCTCTTCCTATAGACAAGTATGAAACAAAAGAGACAAACAGGTTGAAAAAAAAACAGACTACAAGTGAATTCATCTGTACAAGCATCAGATTCACTTCAGTCTGTACCTTCCTTGGCAAAAAATAGTTGGATTGCCACACAGCTAAATCCATCTGCTTGACAAAAACTTAGAGACTCTCAACCCTATTTAAATCGCACTGGTCCAAAGGAATCTCCAAAGATAAAATCTAGTCAAAGCTCTCAGCCAACCCAAACATCATAAGAATACAACTATCAAGCAACAGTTGCATCAAGTAAAAAAAAATCCTACAAGAAAGCAAAATGAGCAGAGAAAACAGCATTTCGACACTAGTGAAATACAAACAAACAAAAACCCAGACGCTCTAAACCACAAACAAAAGCAAATGGACAAAAGAGCTTAGTGATAGCCGAGCATAGCCCTCATTCACACAGTCTACCAAATCCTCATCAAAAATCTGCACCACAGAGTAGCCAACAAATTCAAAGCCCCAGAAATTCAGCACCTCACCAAAAACCTCAAATGACCAAATCACTCTAGCAGTATCAATGAATGATTTACAGTTTTCACTAAACCTAAGTTACAATACACATTTCACTCTATAACTGTCTCCATAGATTCTATTAGGACTTTCTTGTTATTCGTACTTTTTACTCAGAATACAAATTCCTGTGTGAGACATATTAGGGTCCATCTTTCTATGACTGCACGGAAACTACCTTAAATCATTGCAAATTGACTTCACTTGAGCAAATGTCTCTCCTTTTCTTTTTTGATTATGTTCAGCTAATCAAAGAAAAGATTTCTTCATGTTTAGAGTTCTCTTGGTTCCTTTCTTCTATTTAACACAAGAGAAAAGAAAAATTATGGATTTCCAGCATTTCCACACAAATTGCCGAGTGACTTTCTCTCTCACTAGAGGCCCCTGTTTTGTTTTGTTTTAATTGGATAGCTGTTCTGAGAGTCTCTACTTCCTTTGTAATGTTTACCTTATCTGTCTCTTAAATCAGATGAAATTTAAAAGCAATATTTTTCTCAGCAATTGTTTAGATAAAGGATCAGATTTATTTTAATATTTTATTACATAAAAGTTAAATTACAAGCATTTTAATGTATTTAACATATTTCATAACATTTCTGTTTTTTATGCTTTCCTGGAGAAAAAAAAAAAAAAACCTGACATTTAAAGGGAAAAAAAGTTTCAAGAAAGTTTTTTAGAAGACATACTGCATTTTAAAAGCCCTTTCCCTCATAGATGTCAATTGACCCTCTTCTTGTGTTCAGAAAGTGAAATTCTACCCTTTACAAAAATTCACAGGTCACAGATGTAGAAAACAAACTTATGGCTACCGGAGGGGAAAGCAAGGGAGGGGGGATAGATTAGGAGGTTGGGACTGACATACACACTACTACTTATAAAATAGATAACTAATCAGGACCTCCTGCGCAGCACAGGAAACTCTACTCAATATTCTATAATGGCCTATCTGGGAAAAGAATCTAAAGAAGAGTGGATATATGTACATGTACAACTGACTCATTTTGCTATACAGCAGAAACTAACACAACATTGTAAATCAACTATACTGTAATGAAATTTCTTAATTCATAGGATTTAAGAAAATGCCAGAATGATCACTGACACCTCCAACTACTTTTCTATTTATTACATATCTGCATTAAAATGACAAGGTAATGAAATACAAATGCTGTTAATTAACTTCCCAACTCAAACTGAGCATTTCTTCTATGGAAAAGCCTACCTGACAATGGACAGATGCCAAGAACCGCCTCCCCTACTTTTTGCTGTGAATATTCACAGATCTCGCTATCCTCATAAAAGCTGGCTTCTTTCCCTGTTCGTTAAGTTCAAGACTGTCTTATCCTATGTCTTTTGCTCCTATTCTAACACAGAACCCCATCTTTAAAGTAGCCATAAAACTTCAGAGGCATACTTGGCAATCACGAAAGTAATTGCAATTTCTCTCAATAAAGAAGAGCCTTACTCAGTGGAATGAGTTAGCTTACATTTTGCTGAATCCAAGCCAGAAGGAAATAATCAAAATGAAATCTTGACGTCAAAAAAAGAAGGAAAAAAAGATTTCCATGCTAAAAAGGGTTAGTTTTAGGAAACTGAAGCCAGAGGTACATAGCTGATACAAAAGGTGTAGTCATGACAAAGAAAGATTGACAAGCTGACTTAAGTGGGAGAAATGGAAAATACCAAATGAAGCATTTTATTGGAAAGAACATACTATTTATTTAACCTTCCTCTAATAAACACACTTAAAGAAAGCAGTATTAAGATGATTTCAATGTTACCATTATCCATTGTTAATCTGTTGGCTTTGTTTTGTTAAGCAAAATGAATGTCCCCACAGATTTCCAGAACACTGTGCTTGCTTTTGATAATTGCTCTAGATTATTGTTAATTGTGAACTATACAGAAAAACATAGAAAGTGAAAAGGATTTAGGCACATTTAAGACATTAGGACTGATACTATAGATAAAACAGGTAGTAGCAGAAAAAATCAAAAACTAAAGAAGATGCACATAGTTTTCATTGCCTTTCTCTTTGCATATATAGACAAAAAGTGATTATATAGTTCCTGCCAGGACTAGCCAAAGCTGAAATACTGCTCCCCACCACTTTTTAGGCCAGTCTTTTGTAGTGTCATTACCAAATTCTTTTGCTCCTAACTCCAGATTATTTCTCTAAACCTTGAAGTGGATTCCACAGTGTCTCCCATCCTGCTAAGAACTTTCTCAAAACTCTAACGAAAGCCAACTGTCAATTTTAGTAAAAATATAAGGTATATTTAAAACATCAAAAACAAATCCTAAAATAACATTGATGTGATAAAAGCTATCTTAATCCACTGATTGAAATAACTGATGATCTACATATTCTAATTATGTTTCATAAAGTATTTAGAGAGTATAAAAGGATCAGGGCAGAAAGAAGGTTGGTAAAAAGTTTGATGATCTGAAGTGGAGCTGATATAATAATAATAGAAATAAAGGCCACAATAAATGTAACTTAATGCACTTGAATCATCCTGAAACCATCCCCTGCACCCCCTGCTCTGTGGAAAATGGGTCTTTAAACAAAAACAGTCTTTTACTATGAATTCTATTTTAATGGACTTTTCAACATCTGTCCTGATTGAATCAGATAAGATTTCTTCCTCCTGACTGTGAAGCAGTTTGGTATGGAAGTGAGAATGTAGTGAGGAGCAGAAAATCAGCTGTGGCTTTTCTATTTCAAAAGAGCAGAACTCAATGGACAGAATACTGTAAGGTTATCATGTTATGCAACATATCAAAATATCTGGTGCTAATCTAAAATACAGCATAATGGTGATGTATAGTCTATATGTCAGTAATTTCCTTATTTTCCAAATTTCGTATGATTGACATATGCTTCTGTATAATCATGAGTCCCTAAAATGTCAAGTGGCAAAAACACTGCAAGATACTAAAAGAACAAACGACCGTCGTTATTTATTGAAAAATAAAATATGAAAGACGTGGACTAGGTTATAAGATATTATAATATGCTATTTTATGCTTTTCCAATATTAAAAAAAAATGAATCTGCTATCTCCAGGCATGAATCAAGACTGGAAATTATTAGACATTTCTGGAAATCATCATTAGATATCAACAACGAAGTGGGCAATAACTTAAGATAATTGATAATGGTTCTGATGATGCCATAGACTCAAAAAAACTTGTTTCACATCAACAAAAATTCTATTCCACAGTCAATTTTTACAACAATAAGCATATTGTAAATACGTATGACTGGTTACTTGGGCTTTCCTGGTGGCTCAGTGGTAAAGAAGCTGCCTGCAATGCAGGAGACTTAGGTTCAATCTCTAGGCGTAGAAGTTCCCCTGGAGAAGAAAATGGCAACCCACTTCAGCATTTTGCCTGGGAAATCCCATGGACAGAGGAGCCTGGCAGGCTACAGTCCATGGGGTGGCAAAGAGTCAGACATGACTTAACAACTAGACAACAACAACAATCAAAAAAGAGGGAAAGAAATTGATATATCCATATCCACAAACTCAGTGCTATGAAAAAATTACTTCTACTTCCCACTGATGGCAATTTAATAGCTGAGAGCATACAACTTCAAAGCACCATATCTGACTGTTTATCTAATGTTATGCTCACAACAACTTTGGAACGTAGATGCAACCACTATTTGGCACATAAGAAAAGTAAGGCTTAGAGAAATCAGATACCTTGCCAAAAACCAAATTTCTACTAAGTAGAGAAACAAGGAGTCAAACCCAAACAGTGTAACTGCTGAACCTGCTCTCAAAGGCCATATGTGGGGGGAAAAAATGGCTAGGAGTCTAAATTGTATTCCAGTTTGAAGACTTTTTATAGTAGAAATATCTAATTTCTAAAACTTCTATTAAAATGGTCCTTAAATTTCTTTCTGAAAATATTCATAAGACAACTAGTCTAGTTATTCAAGAGATCAATATCATGGGGGAAAAGAGAGGAGAAAGTTCTAGAATAAAAGAAACTAGAGATGTAGCAAGTACATGTAACACATAGTCTTAGAGTCCTGGTTTAGAACAAAACAACTAAAAATACTTCTGGGAAAATTCGGGTAATTTGAATACAGACTGAGTTTTAGACTAAATGTGTGAATCATTAATGTTGTTAGACATTGCTATGTTGTGTAATAAAGGAAGGGATTTTTAGAGATAAATACTGAAATATTTATAGACAAGCTGCCATGGTTTCCATAAT
>NC_089270.1:29175105-29184976 GCF_963930625.1 Muntiacus reevesi | reverse complement strand
CCTTGACTTGGACTGCTACAAAGTAGGTCCTTCAATAAAAAGTTAAGTGAGCTGAACTGTAGGTGTGTACGGTTTGCAGTAAACAAAGGCGAAAAGTGAAAAGAAAGAGTGTCGGATAATCAGAGTTCCAAAGAGTCGTTCTAAAAAGTCTGAAGAGACTTCAAATAAATATACGACAAAGCAAAGTCACATTCAGAATGTTTTTCTTTGTAATTTGTCTTGGGAACATTTATTCATTTGCAGATCTGTGTGGTTTTTAGATTGCTTTCAAATAATATCTTTGTATGCCAGAGTGACTGCATCATCCCCTTTTACCACAAAAGCACCTTCATAAAACAGTTTATCTTTTCATAATCACCTTCCATCTTTTCCCTTGCTTGTGCCTACAGATTTTGGGCTTTGGCTGGTGATTTAAAAAGGATTTATAATTTATTAGCTTTTTAACAAGATAAAGGCATAGTGATACTCCTGTGTTTTTATACCAGGGTGAATTTAGATCTGTCATTACTGTTTCATTTAAAATGCAAAAGTTTTTACAGATTGCCTCTGAAACACCAAACAATTTGCAAGATTAAAACATCAAAATGGTGAATGATTGTTTACACCATTCCCTAGGTACTTTTATCAGGAGATAGAAAGACACTTTCTATTCAAATTTCTTTTATATTTCTGTCCGAATTATTAACAGTTTACTGGCATTAATGTCGATGCATTTGGAAGTTTGTGGAACAAAACTTCCTAATAAATGTGGGCATGAACCTGGAGAGTTGGGCCCCTGCCCCCATCAGGCAGACGGGCCTTTCCAAATCTCTCTTGCTAACAGGGTGGAACATTTGGCAATCTAAACCTGCATAGGTTGGGAGTAAACACACATTGGTGATACTATCTCTCGATTTTTTAAAACAATTTTATTTATTTTAATTGGAGGCTAATTGCTTTACAATATTGTAGTGGTTTTGCCATACATTGACATGAATCAGCCATGGGTGTACATGTGTTCCCCATCCTGAGCCCCCCTCCCACCTCCCTCCCCATCCCATTTGTGTGTGTGAAGAACTCACAGTGTTTTTTGGATCTTTTCAGAATACACATAGCTTCATCAGGCCTCAGGCTGTGTGGAAAGTGAGCCTTGTGTCTTGAAACTGAGGAAACAGATGCAGACAGCAGAGACTTGTTTGGAGGAACCCAAGTCAGGGGTTATAAGACTTAGAGCCAGCTTCATGGACGTGATGACTGCAGTGTCCTGTCACTAAGGAAGTCATCCAACCTCTAGGATGTCTCATGGGCCATTTACAGAGACAACTTAGATGCCATCCAAGGAAAGCCATAAAGTGATGGGACCAGATGCCATGGTCTTAGTTTTTTGAATGTTGAGTTTTAAGCCAGCATTAACCTTCCAACCTTTGCTTGTCCAAGTGTGTCTGCCCTTAGAGAGTCTGTCTTCCATCTGAAATAATGAGTTCAAGCCTCATTCCAAAATTGCCTAATTCCCACCTGAAATTTTGAGATTCATCTTTCTATTCTTCTTTGATTTGGAATACTTTGGTACTTTCTTAGTATTCTATGCCCTGGATTTGGTTTCTTGGTTAGGTTCAGGGTTAGTTTTAATATAGTCTTCCTAGTGTGTCTAATCCTCAGGAGAAGGAATGGATGTAGGCAACGTTGTGTCTGGCTGGGAAACAGCAAGGCAGAGGCCCAGTGCCCTGAGGCTGGGTGGAAGGCGGCGTGGCCTTTGCTTAGCGCAGGAGGTGAAGAGCAGTGCTGACCTGCTCTGGTCCAGGGGTCTCACCAGAAATGAGAGAAGAGCCAGGAAGTCACTAAGACCAGAATTGGGCTCCCCAGGGCAGAGTTACATTGGGATCGGAGACCTGTGGAATGTGAAGGTGAGAGGCAGAGGTTGAGACTAGGTGAATGAGGAAGTGTTGGCCTATATTCCAAACTGGTAATGATGTTGCCTCTGTGTGTGTGTGTGTGTGTGTGTGTGTGTGTGTGTGTACGTGTGTGTACATGTATGCGTGCACTTGTGAATAGGGTTCCAGGTGCAATTTTGGGTAGGCCAGGTCACATTATAGAAACTGGGATGAAATAGATACCAGAGAGCCAAGCAGAGTGATTTCCATGAGGCCCAAACTCCTCCAATGCTGGGGAGAGTTTTCTAATGAAATTGGAGTGTGAGACGTGATGATATCTCAGACTTTGGGATCATTCTACATGCATTGTTGCTAACTGGCATGTAATTTGTACCTTCTTTTATTCTCTAGCAGTAATCCTGAAATTTTGCGTCATAAAAGATTGGCCTGGGAATGCAGTTCTTGACATGTTAGAAGGAGTCAGTGAAGCAGGAGTAAGGGGGTTTCTGTTCTTTGAGGTTTGCAGACGCAGGTGAGCGTTGCTGCCCGGCTGGTGGGCTTGAAGGCGGGGGCCACGTTTGCCACCACACAGGCTCATCATCACGTGCAGAGCTGAGTTTCCATCGCACATCAATTGTTCTTTAAAACAGTCATTTCTGAGGCTGTCCTTACAGTGGGTATTGTTAGATACAGTGACAGATGAAAAGGTAAGAAGGAAACCTGCCTCTTCTCTGCTCCCACTCAGGCTGCTGCTCCTCTGCAGTGTCGTCCTGATGCTTCACATAGCACTAACGCCTCCATGGCTGCTTTCTTTTTTAAACACTGAAATGTAGTTGATCTACAGTATTGTATTAGTTGCAGGTGTTCCCACAAAGTGATTCAGTTATACACCAAATATATATATTTTCAGATTCTTTCCCATTACAGGTTACCACAAGATATTGAATATATTTGTGCTTTTATAGTAATTCCTTGTTTATCTACTTTATGTGTATTAGTATGTATCTGTTAATTACATATAACTGATTTACTCTTGAGAGTCCCTTGGACTGCAGGGAGATTCAACCAGTCCATCCTGAAGGAGATCAGTCCTGGGTGTTCATTGGAAGGACTGATGCTGAAGCTGAAACTCCAATACTTTGGCCACCTCATGCGAAGAGTTGACTCAATGGAAAAGACCCTGATGCTGGGAGGGATTGGGGGCAGGAGGAGAAGGGGAAGACAGAGGATGAGATGGCTGGATGGCATCACCGACTCAATGGACATGGGTTTGAGTGGACTCCGGGAGTTGGTGATGGACAGGGAGGCCTGGCGTGCTGCGATTCATGGGGTCGCAAAGAGTCAGACACGACTGAGTGACTGAACTGAACTGAATTTATCCTTCCCTCCCACCCTTTCCCCTTTGTTAATCATAAGTTTGTTTTCTGTGTCTGTGGCTCTATTTCTGTTCTGTGAATAAATTCATTTGTATTATTTTTTTAGATTCCATGTAGAAGTGACTGTCGTATAATTTGGTCTTTCTCTGCCTGACTGACTTCACTTAGGTCTTAATCACTTGTTAATGTGGCTCCCAGCTACGCCCCAGTACAGTTTGTGAATGGTCTGTGCGCAGAACTGAACCCCGAGGGGCTCCCCCTTGGGCGTCCGCTGACCCTGCACTCAGGGATGTAGAAGTGCCTTCTCCGTGGCCTCCCACCTTGGTTCACTTGTATACAGTACTTCAGATAGCGTGTCCTTCTCAGCCTGGGATGACGCTGGCCAACAGCTGTTAGAAAAGTAATGGCAGAGGCATGAAGGGGGAAGTGGTTATTCAATGTTTCTCTAGGGACATTCTAGACTTTCTAAGCTGTTGACATTTCCTGATCAAAAAGTTGGTGAAACGATGCATTCATTTGCTAATGCTTTTGACCTTTGTCATGTCGTAGAATGCTTAGTAAGTAATAATATTTGTACGGTACTCTGGGTGAGCAGTCTAGACATCTTGTGGATGGAGGTAACTGGCCTGGGGCCCTGTCTGTGCCTGCCTCTGCCTGGGGTGAGGAAGGACGTCTCAGCCCACCTGGAACATGGTCCCAGCGCACTGGCTGGGAAGCATCAGGATTCCTGGTTGACACAGTGGCAGTCTCATCAGCATAATGATTTCTGTGCTAGGAGCCTGGGTTGCGATTTTTGCTTTTGCTGTGATTCCTTCATTTGCTTAGAAATTCCTTTTGTTTGAATTGTTATCAGTTCAGTTGTCTCTCAGTTGTGTCCGACTCTGTTACATCTCTAACCTATGTCAGCTAATATCCTATTAGCTATTAAGCATATTGAGAAGATAAACCGTGTGAACTCTTTGAGCACTAGAGTAATACCCTGGACGATTATGGTGGTATCACAGAAATTTGGAAATCCTCGTGTTTATTCTCCTGTGCTCCTCTCAGTCCTGTTGATTGTAGACTGAAACAAGATGGGCTTGTTTTTTTTTTTTTTTTTTTGGCAGGGAGTTATGGGGGTGGAAGAATTCATTAATTTGCTTCTTACTGATTTTTTTGGTTTACTAAGAACTTTGTATTCTGGCCCTGTCCAAGGTGCAGATAGTTGTACTTTCAAAACAACTTAGCATCATAATGGCACCCGTTTAAGTGAATCAATATGTGCTCTCAGCTTCACTATATTCGGCATCATTTGCTAGGTCCTCGAGGGAAAGGCGATGCTCCTCCACTGATGCTCCGGGTGTGCTTTTCCAGGAGTCTCCATCCACTTTGTACCTTTCCCTCGTCAGACTCTTGAGAGTCCCTTGGACTGCAAGGAGATTAAACCAGTCAGTCCTAAAGGAAATCAACCCTGAGTTTTCATTGGAAGGACTGATGCTGAAGCTGAAGCTCTGATACCTTCCCCACCTGATGCGAAGAGCTGATTCATTGGAAAAGACACTGATTCTGGGAAAGACTGAAAGCAAACGGAAAATGGGGCGGCAGAGAGTGAGATGGTTAGATAGCATCCCTGACTCAATGGATTTGAATCTGACAAACTCTGGGAGATAGTGAAGGACAGGGATGCCTGGTGTGCTGCAGTCCAAGGGGTCGCAAAGAGTCAGACACGACTTGGCGACTGAACAGTAACAGTGACAAAGGGTGGGAGGACACAGGAAATGGACCCCATGCTAGGCACTTTCATAGCTAACAAGGGAGAGGCTTGATTTTCAAGTCAGATCTGAGTGTGAATTTCCACTCTTCCTCTCTTAATGTCTGCATTCTTGAGCCTTTTCCTTTATGGCTCTGAGACTAGATTTCTTCCTAAGAAAAATGAAGCTTAAGGTAACTTTAGCGCTTGTGCCTTGTTATGAAGAGCCATAACTGATCCATCTATATGGATGAGAACTAAGTGTACGTGTAATTATCATTATTGGTAATTCTTTAGCATTATAGAGAGTCAGTAGTTTAGTAACACAAGAAAAATTATTATTACTCATCTACCAAGTCTGTCGTTTCTATTTTAGGAAATCATTAATCTTAGAAAATTAGTTCCTACCAAAGCTATATATTGATAAAGACCCGGCAACACATTTTTTTTTTTCTTTCTTTTCTTACCTATGTCCTTCTGTCACTTCTATTTTTTATTTTTCCTTTACTCTGATGGTTAAAAATTGGCATTTGGGATCATTTTCAACATTTTCCGAGCCTGAAAAATTGCACAAGCCAGTCTGTATTTCACAGGGTGACCACCTTTCAAAAATACTCCGTTGGCTTATTTCCAGTCCTCAGGCACTTTTCCAGTGAGTTGTCTGAGCGTTATCAACCAGTTGTGACCTCTGGCATGTGAAGAGGTGCAGGGTGATGACCTCTTTCCTTGCTGCCCCTGCGGGTCACTTAAGGTTTAGAAGAGGGAAACTCTTTCTTATTTCTGGCTCTCAAACTGGGACTCGAAAGTGTGGAGAGATTTTGGAAGAACTGCCTGGTTATTTATTTCTCCTGTTCCATGCAGGGGTGGAGGTATGGCATGCGGGCATTGGGATCAGGCACAGCTGGGTTTGAATTCCCTCTCTGCCAGTTGTTAGCAAATGTAACCTTCATGAACTTGTGCCTGTCTGGGGAAAGCTTAAGGGCCTTGCTGTGTAATAAAATCAGCTGCCTGGGTAGACTGCAGATTCATGACCAGCACCTATCATGTAGTGTGCTTTTTTAAAACAAATTATTTATCCTTTGTACTGTTTGATTTTTTTAAAATGTTATTTGCTTATTTAGTCTGTGCCGGGTCTTAGTTGTGACACCTGGGATTTTTGTTGCAGCATGCGGGATCTTTAGTTACAGCATGCAAAATTAGTTGTGGCGTGTGGGATCTAGTTCTCTGACCAGGGATCAGACCTGGGCCCCTGAAATGGAAGCAGTGAGTCTTAGACACTGGATCACCAGGGAAGTTCCCAGTGTGCTTTTGTCTGTATTATCTTGTAAGTTTCCCACAACTGAACAATGTAGGTATTCTTAAACCCATTTTTCAGATGAGGAAATTGAGACTTAGAGAGTTAATAGCTTGAATTACTTTAATTCATAAAATATTCTTTTCTTTATTGAAGTATAGTTGATTTACAATATTGTATTAGTTTTAAGTGTTAACATAATGATTCAGTATTTTTATAGATTATATTCCATATAAAGTTGCTATAACATATTGGCTCTTATTTCCTGGCCTGTGCAATATATCCATATGGATTGTTTATTTTATACATACATCCCCTAACCATATTTTACCCCTTCTCCTTCCTTTTACCCATTGGTAACCACTAGCTTGTTCTCTGTATCTGTGAGTCTGTTTCTATTTTGTTATAGTTATTCGTTTGTTTGATTCTTTAGATGCCACATATAAGTGATAATGTCTAGTATTTATCTTTATCTGGCTTATTCACTAAGATTTATAGCCTCCAGGTCCATCCACATTGTTGCAAATGGCAGAATTTCATTCCATCCTCTTTATGGCTGAATAATATTCCATTGTGCATACATCCTTTTTATTACATTCATCTGTTAATGGACACTTAAGCTGTATTCTTGGCTGTTGTAAATAATGATGCTGTAAACATTGGTATGCGTGAATCTTTTCAGATTAGTGTTTTCATTTTCTGTAGATTATACTCAGGAGTGGGATTATTGGATCATATATTCGGTAGTTCTGTTTTTAGTTTTTTGAGGAACTTCCATAGTGGCTGCATTGTTTCACATTCCCACCAACAATGAATGTACTGTGTCTCCTTTTTCTCTATCCTTGCCAGTGTTTGTCGTTTGTAAACTTCTTGATGACAGCCATTCTGGCAGGTGTGAAGTGGTACCTCATCTCCTAATGCTCCTAGGTGAGCATCTCCTAATGTACCTGTTGGCCATTTATATATATTCTTTAGAAAAATGTTTCGGTCTTTCACTCATTAAAAAAATTTTTTTTTTGGCTGTTCGGGGTCTTCCTTTTGGTGCATAGGCTTCTCTAGCTTTAATGTGCGAGCTTAGTTGCCTCACAGCATGTATAATCTTAGTTCTCCAACCAGGGATTGAACCCATAACTCCTGCATTGGATGACAGATTCTTAACCACTCGGCCACCAGGGAAATCCCTCATTTTTAAACTGGACTGATTTTTTTTTTGAGAAATTGAGTGTGTGGAATAAGGTCAGGGGAACCAGAGCTGGACAAACAATACCACTTGTAACTTTGCCCAGACGTCAAAGTTTCTTCCCTGAAGTAGGCTAATCCTGACTGAGGGTGAATAAGATGTTTCCGCTAGTGCATGGACCATCAGTGCCAATGACCAAACCGTGCAAATCAATAGTGTAATGAAGTGATAAATGATTTCGCTACTAAGAAAATGGTATCTGTATAGGTTAGCAGGTAGTTTTTAATCTGTGGGTGCTTATTATATGCTTGTCTTTCAAAGTCCATTGTAAACAAAAATGAGTCTATGAGGGTCGCAAAAACAGGCGGTGCTCAGCTAGGCAGGTTTCCCTTGGGTATGAGAACTATCACTTGTTCTTAGCTTGCCTTTCCCACTGTTGACTCAGTTTTACAGAACTGTAAGCATAGGTAGGCAGACTGACAAAACAGACTCGAAGGTCTCCATCAAGGCTGGAATGTGGTAGTGACAGTCTGACTTGCACTGTTTCTGACTCTTTCTTTTCAGCTTGGCTGCAACTAGTAAGCTGGGAGGACTGCAGAAGGACTGTTTAAGCTCCAGGAGGACTGTAAAGTCTCCAAATGGAGATTGGAGAGAACGTCATCATAACTTCTAAGACTCTTCTGGGTGAAGGGAATTACCTTCTGCTATTTAAATGAAGAAATAATTCTTCCTTTTAAACTAGTGGTTTGTGAAATTGGTTCAAGTTGGTAAAAGTTCACAAGCTCCAGAGACGAAATATGACACTGAATAGATCTTTAAGAACTGACCGGTGTTTTACTTTGGTCTTTAGTGATCATGTGTTTATCTAGATAATTGATTTTTGAGATAAGGAGAAAAGCAAATTTAGAAAGTTGCCTTAGACAATATGTGTATGTAATTTCTTCTTGGAGTAGGTTTGTCTCAACTGATTGTAGTTCATTTATTTGTGATTATCTATTAAAGATAACACTGATATTTACCCTCTATTTCAGTTATTTGTTTGATGCCCTTTCTAACCAAATGCATGCTGCTTGCTACTCATTTTTGGAATGCCATCATTGAATATGGTTATTTGAAACTCAAGATGTATTTTTTTGATAGAAAATAATACCAGAATGATGCTTGGGCTTCCATTCAACACCACTGAAGCTTATTTTACCTGTTCTCTACCTAAAGCACTCTTTAGTACAATACAGTTATTAATTATTTCAATACTATTAGCTGATAATCTATGTGGATTCCATTATTATGTAACCTTGACAACTGCTTACATCTTCATGTCTCACTTTCATCATCTGTAAAATGGGGATATTAATAGCACTTATTTCATGGACTGGTATTAGGTTTTAAATTATTCATACAGTGCACTTATTGTATTAGCTTTTATTATTATTACTATAATTTGGTCACATTTGCAGTAAATAGCTTTTTGTGAGTTGTCTTTGGAACCTAACCAACAAACGTAATATTATTTCTTTGGGAAAAAATAGGTGCCCTGTGTTTGGCAAGAAGGGGATATTGTGTCACCAGGACATCCTTCTTCCGCTTTCTCCCTGCAGCTCGCCTAGCAATAGAAGGGACTGTGCTGGCTTTGGATACTTCTGTTCTTCCAGGATCCCAAAGAAAGCTCGCTGTCCTCTGCATGGACATCATTCATTTGTGCATACAGGCAGCCCTGACTTCCCACCTTCAGCGTTTTACTATACAAAGAGCACCCCCAGCCCACCTGGTAATTGCCGTTTCACACTGTGCTTGTGTTCTTTGCTCTGAGTGGGGAGCTGGAGGGAATTTGCAGAGGCATCTCACACAGCCTGTGGTTCTCTTTTGTCAATGTCGCCAGGTTTATTTGCACCTTAGTGTTTGTTGCTGCAGATATACGGATGTTTTGTTGCATTTTGTGTGTGCGTTCAGTTGTGTCCAACTCTTTGCAACCCCATGGACTGTAGCCTGCCAGGCTTCTCTGTCTGTGGAATTTTTCAGGCAAGAATACTGGAGTGGGTTGCCATTTCCTACTCCACAGGATCTTCCCTGACCCAGGGATCGAAACTGTGTCTCTTGTGTCTCCTGCTTGGCAAATGGATTTTTCTTTACCATTGTGCCACCCGGGAAGTCCCTGTTGAGTTTTTGACATGCAACTTTACACAGATGAGGGGAAAAATTTCAAAATGCTGGTGCTTGTATTGGGAAACATAAACATACCATAAACTTCATTTTGTTTTGACTAAAATGAAATTATTGGGTACACTGAAGTCAATCCAGGACTCCTTGGATGACAGCCTGTGGATTAAGGTGTGAAGGAAAAGAAAACACATGTTGAAATCTTCCTATACACTTTAATTTATTATGTCTAAAATGAGGGATGAGAATGTGGACATTCGAGTTTATAATAATCTTTGGGAACGG